>NC_033795.1:39049338-39144573 GCF_001876935.1 Asparagus officinalis
CACGTGAAAACCTTTCAACTGAAGGTAAATACCACGGGACCTAGTCCAGAAAAATCTTTCACTATGAATATAATGGGTATACAGAGTTTTCTCTTTAGACACTTGGTTAGAGGTACAACAACAATAAACATGACAGAAAAGATGACTTCTTTTGCACCGGAGAAGGAACACAAAAGCCTAGCACTCTTTTTTCTCTCTCCTTTCTCTCCCTCTAACATTCAAACACTCTGTGATTTGAGCTTTCTTGCTTTGTTGTTCACCGACTTCCTCTGCTTCCGAAGTGAAGGCTACTTACAGCCTCAGTATTTGAATGTGAAACAGACAACCCACCTTAAATTAAGGTGAGTTAAGACTAGTTTACTAGCTCACCATTATTGACAAAAAATTTCAACAACGTTTTTCACCATGCATATTTACTAGATATAAAAAAAAAATCAACCAATGCCCCCACATTTATTGTCATGTGACCTCCAAATAAGGCGGGGCCCATCCAACAAATCTTTGTGCATATTTACTGGATATAAAAAAATACCTCCGTTAAAGAATATTCTTCAAAATAAGAACCTTTTGGCAGTGTAGGAATTGTACATGGATTTGAAGTCTAGGGATATCAGGTGTCATAACCCCAAGGACTTTTAATATAGAACCAAAGAAGGGATTGTGATTTGTGATCCCAGCCCCACCTACTCCTAGTCCCAACTCAAATCCTATTCTCAGTCCCATTTGGAACCAATAGCTGCCATAGTTCTCCATCAATATCCAACCAGCAGGTAATGGTAATGAGGAAAATGGTCGTAGGCCTTAGCAACTCGACACTGGATGGGAGAATAATTTACTCCTGGTTTTTCTTCAAAACATGTCAACCTTTAACCAGAGCTCAAACTTCTTGAGGATTTTCTGGGTTTTAATGTTGGTTTCTACTTTAGAAAACGAACAGTCCAAATTAGAACTCTAAACCTTCTCAAATATTTTCTTCCTCTGCTTCAGCTTCTAATCAGACCTCAAAAGTTCACTGAGAAATTTTCAGCAGTAAAAAAACGACTTGTGTTGAGCTCTTAATCTGGTTGCAATTTATGAGGAATGATTACAAACACATATATCTCATAATACCAAAATAGTATGAGAATTGCTGTAAATTTTGAGCATCATTCTTGGAAGTTGAGTTACGTCAACTAGACAAAATCTGTTTCAGTCCTTGTCTTGTTAGTTGGATAATACTGACCATTGCTACTAATATCAAACTATTTGGTATGGACTAAAAACGATTATGGTATAAAGCAACCATCATTTATTTTCAAACAGGTAAGAAATTTGGGGGTTTATTCTTCGAAGAATCATGCAGTGGAGCGGTTTTCTGATATGCTGAGCAGATTTTGGACCTACTTTACTAAAGCATCTCTCGAAATTCAAAAAATTGAAAAGAAAAAATTGTAGAGGCATTAGCTTTGAATGTCGACCATATAGCTTGTCTGATGTCTTTTCCCAATAGAAATTCTAATTTGTGGGTAGCTTTTAATGTTGACCATATAGCTTGTCTGATGTCTTTTCCCAATAGAAATTCTAATTTGTGCGTCACCCATGACATCTTCTTTCTTTTCTTCTTCTAGCACTATACAAGCAAGCACCAAAAATAAAAAACAATGCACCATTAATTAGATAGAGATCTTAAAAGTTCCAGCCTTAATTAATAAAGAACACGTGGATAATGCTTTTGAAGTAAATCTAGGAAGCAGACACAAGCTAACAAAACCACCGTCCCCCATTAGTATGTGACCATTATTATTATGAAATAAAAGCAAGACCCTCTAACAAACACCAACTACAACCAGTATGGAGCAGAAGATAGAGCATTCTTTCCTTGACGTCAGAGGCCTCAGCCTCCACATAGCTCATATCGGCAAAGGTTAAGGCTCTCTCTCTAGTCAATCTCCCTCCATTTTTCATTCTATTATATATATATCTTCAACTTCAAGCCTTTGTGTTGACTAGAGTTGTTGAATGTTGGTTATGCAGAAGACAAGGGGACGGTAGTTTTCCTTCATGGCTTCCCTGAGATATGGTACACATGGAGGCA
Source organism: Asparagus officinalis (assembly GCF_001876935.1). Classification (NCBI taxonomy): domain Eukaryota; kingdom Viridiplantae; phylum Streptophyta; class Magnoliopsida; order Asparagales; family Asparagaceae; genus Asparagus; species Asparagus officinalis. Next base: position 39,051,413 of record NC_033795.1, read on the forward strand.
CCAAATGTTGGCTGTGGCCGAGGCTGGTTACCGTGCCATCGCTCCTGACTGCCGCGGCTACGGCCTCTCTGAGCAACCAAAGGGAGGGGGGGATGCCAAGTGGGAGGATCTTATTGACGATCTCCTCGCCATCCTCGATGCTCTCCATATTCCCAAGGCTTTCATAGTCGGCAAAGATTTCGGGGCCATACCGACCTACGACTTTGCGCTCCGCAATCCGGATCGCGTCCTGGGCGCTGTGGTCCTTGGAATCCCTTTCTCTCCTAAAGGAATGGAATTCCATCTCATGCCCGAAGGATTCTATGTATGGAGATGGAGGGTGGGAATACCTGATCGGACAAAAAACATTAGCTAGTTAATTACGTCTACGTAGCTATCATGCTCACGCATGGTTTGATCCACTTTATGCAGGAACCAGGCAGAGCGGAGACAGACTTTGGGCGTTTCGATGTTAAAACAGTGATCCGGAACATTTATATCCTCTTCTCTGGCAGCGAGCTTCCGATAGCTGAGGAGGGGCAAGAGATCATGGACCTTGTTGAACCATCAACTCCTTTGCCTACCTGGTTTACAGAGGATGACCTCCAAGCATATGCTGATCTCTATGAGAGATCTGGTTTTACCTATCCACTAAAGATGCCGTATCGGTGAGTTCAATTGGCGTAAATGTACGATAGACTTACTTCTAATTTTCGATAATTTCGAGTAATGGAGGTTATGTTGGCAATCTGATAGGTCAATGAATAGGATGGAAAAGGCGGATCCCAAAATTGAAGCCCCCCTAATGCTGATCATGGGCGAGAAAGACTACGCTATGAAAACTCCAGGCATGGAGGATTATGTTAGGGGTGGGATGATGAAGCAATTTGTTCCCAATTTGGTGTTTGTGTTTATGCCTGAAGGGACTCACTTTGTTCATGAACAATTGCCGGGCGAGGTGAATAAGCTCATTGTTGATTTCATCAATAATCATGTTTCAGAAGTTTGAGATAGTGTTCTCTTGATTTGCAGCATGTTAATTACCAGTAATAAGGTACTTCCTGAATAATTGTTTTGATGATGGAGAGAAATACCTAGTCTTTCGCTTCTATGTAAAAGAAAGACTACATGGAATTACTCTGAGAGTTAAACCTTTTTATAGTTCGGATCTGATTTTAATAGAGATAAATTTTCGAAACAGTCCTATTTGGACTTTTATTTGCAAAAAACGACCCCTTTCTTAGTTAATTTAAAAAACCGATCTGGTTTCAGCTCAGTCGCTGAAACCTGGTCGGTTTCTGAATTTTTTTTTACGAAACTTCACGGGAGTCCAACTCCCGTGAAGTTTGGCATATTTTTAAACTTCACGAGAGTTCAACTCCCGTGAAGTTTAATTTCTTGAACTCCTGTGAAATTTAATTTCTTCAAAAATCTTCACAGGAGTTCAACTCCCATGAAGATTTACTTAAACAACAGACTTCACAGGAGTTGAACTCCCTTGAAGTATGTTGAGGATTAAAAACTCCACGGGAGTTCAACTCCCGTGGAGTTACATGCCAAATTTTCTAGAGAATCGCTCTCTGGGAAATTTAGACTGCAACTCCACGGGAGTTGAACTCCCGTGGAGTTTTGGTCTCCTATGTAACCGCGCGGCCGTGCTCCTCCCCGATTTCATTTCTAACGCCGCCGACCCAAACCCTAGCCCTCTCTCTCTCGTCCCAACCGCCGCCGCCCCAGGCCATTTCCGACCGCCTCCCCCTATTTCCTACCGCCTCCCTCCATTTCCGACCGTCGGAACCGCTACTTTCGCCGGAGTTCGACAGATTGAAGGTAAAATCCTCCAAAAAATTTTGTTCTCTTAATTTCTTGTATTTTCTCACTATTTCATGGTGATTACATGTAAAAAATTAGATTTTAGAATTTTATTGTGAATTATTTATGAATTTAGTGAAGAAAACTTAAATAAATTTGTCGATTTAGAAGGGAAATTATCAATAATGTAAAAATTAGTGTTACTACATAAGTATGACATCAATTAGATTTTAGAATTTCATTGTGAATAATTTATGAAATTTGCTCAGAAAAATTAAATAATTTTGTGGATTTGGAGGTGAAATTATCAAAAATGTAAAAATTAGTGTTACTACATATGTATGACATCAATTAGATTTTAGACTTTAATTGTGAATAATTTATGAATTTTGTGAAGAAAAATTAAATAATTTTTTTTGGATTTGGTGGTGAAATTATCTAAAATGAAAAATTAGTGTTACTACGTATGTATGACATCAATTAGATTTTAGAATTTAATTGTTAATAATTTATGAATTTTGTGAAGAAAAATTAAATAATTTTGTGGATTGGAGGTGAAATTATCAAAAATGAAAAAAATTAGTGTTACTACATATGTATGACATCGGTATATGAATTCGGGTAAAATTATGTTTCCCTAAAATTGATATAGGATTTAATGGTAAGTAACAATCAAATTTTAAAGTCTTTTTGTGTAATATTGATCTTGAATGTTTTACTCTTCAGAGGTAATGATGAACGATCGAATCGTAATTTTGTGTTCGTATGATGGAAAGATTAACTACCTCGAAAATAATATGCCCATTTACTAAGGAGGTGCGACGAGATCGTTGTTTATAACAAAATGGTGTACTTTTGATGAGTTTGTTAATGAATTACACAAACTTACACTAACCAACTCACGTGAGTATCACCTCAATGTTATTTGTAATTATCCTGTTGTGGAGAACAGGACAAGCGGCATTCAAATATCAAGTGACTACGATATGAGTCTCATTGGAGTCTTACATGAAGAGAAGCGTTTGATCGAATTATTCATTGAAAAACATCAAAGGAATTTGGGCAAATCGTTGAATTATGACGAAATATACTCTCGCATGTTGGAGGACCCTGATGTTGATTCCATTGGCTTTTGTTCTCCTCAACAAGATGAAGGTTGGACACAATCACAATATATGAGCGGTCCTTCGTTTGTGGGCACTTCGAATGCTTTCGATACTAACACGAGAGTTCAAGAAGATAATGTTAGACCCTAGAGGAGGGTGATTAGGGTCTTATGCTAATCTAATCTGATTTTATGCCAATCAAAACTAATTCAAATATTATTCTTACAAGATAGATATACAATATGATATGAACAAGAATATGCAATATAAATAAAGAGATATATCCTAGCAAAGAGGTATATGATGAAATATATGCAAGAATATATAAATTAACACAAGGGTAAACAAACTAAACAAGATAGTGGATGATATAAATAATGAGTATTGGACAATGGCGACAAGAAATATAAACATAAGAGAAGTGCGCCAAAGCAAACTCAAACACACGATATGATCACGGAATTCGGACCTTCTGTCCTACGTCTCTGCTCCTCACTCCCCGAGAGAAATCCACTATCACAACCGGGTTTTCTACGCTTACACGAATAACGTTTACACCTCATAATTGTCGGTTTTCAATGCTCACCGATCAATGTTCACACCTCACACTCTCACTCGGTTTTCTAGCTCACCGAAAACTTTATAACAACACACTCGGTTTTCTAGCTCACTGAAAACCTTACAATCTCACAATATAACAGAAATTGTTCTCTACAATGGATGAGAACTCAATTAAGCACAACTCAATGTTACAATCCCACAACCCAAATTATACTATGAATGTAAATACAATAAGCTCAAGTGGGTGTGTGTAAACAATGAGTGAAATCAAATCTAAACTCAATATAAAACTAGCTTTAATAAAATGATAATCAAACAAATAGATATAAAGCTAGAAATAGAATTTAGAAAACTTCTCATTAGATCAAGAGATAGAGGGAGAATAGTTGGATGCTCAAACTCCAATAGGTGATCTCCTCAAACTCTTGTAGAATTGATTTTACAAACTCAAACTCTCAAATACTTAAAAACTTTTTAAACAAACACTAAACAAAACTTAAACCATTGTTAAAACTTTGTTAAAATATTTTCTTGGCATCTCATGAAAGATGAGATCAATGGGGTTTATACCCACTCAAAACTTCAGCAAAAACCCAATCAAAATGACCAAAAAACCTAAGAGAAAACAGCTCAGAAACTAGCCGTTGGAACCCAACGGTCAGTTCGGCGGGCGACCGCGCAAAACTCGCGGTCAACCGCGAGCCAGCTTTGAAACTCAGAAAATTTTTAGAAAACCGAGCTCTGGAAAACAGACGGTCGACCGTGATGGTCGACAGTGAAATTCTCTGGACTGCATACGATCGACCGTCACGGTCGACCACGAGCCAAAAAAGAACATACTGAGTCTCTGAACTCTAGGCGGTCGACCGTGGCGGTCGACCGCAAACTGACATATGAAATTATATGTTTGAAAACTATTTTATGATTTTAAAACCCTGTTTAAAAATATCAAATAAATTCCAAAAAATGGAAAACTTTGGGAAATGATTATAGACATGATAATACACATGCTACAAAAACTGGTTTTTTAAAAAGGACCTCCCAAATGAATAATATCATCATTTTATAAAATAGTCCAAAATACGAAAATGTGAACATATGAGTTTTGATATTTTAGCTTAATCATGTTTTGAAACATTACAAAATAATTTTGTAGACTTAATAAAAGATGTATATGATTATTGTTAAGTCCAAAATCTGAGAATATAATATTTTTACAAAATTACATAGTCTATGCAATATATTCTGAAACATAATAGAATATGAAACAAATAAAAATGTAAATAAATTTGTTTGTTGTTTCATATCTATGTAGCTAAACCAAAACACAATAATAAATATAAAAAATGTAATTTTATATTTATAAACATAAAAACTATAAAATCATGTATGTATATATATAACTATATATATACATAGAAACCAAAACTAAAATGTGTGTGTGTATATATGATTGAGCTTAAGGTACTAACACACATAATATAAAACCTAAACTAAATTACCCAAGCTTGATCTTGATCTTCAATAGCTTGACTTGGTAATCTTACGGATGAAGCTTGAACTTTGATCTTGAACTTGAATTGCATTGCTTCAACCATAATTTTGCCAACCTCCATTGGATATGATCGTGAAAGCGTAATTCCATCAATCCTCCAACATATTGTTTGCCTAGAATAAATATAAAACACAAATACTAGACAAACAATATTAGATGTAAATTGTTTATAAATCATCATCAAAACAAGAAGGCCAACATATAATGCAAGTGTTTAATCTGAGAATGATGATGAAGAGGAGGGCTTACAAATTAATAGCATGACCTTGATAGATCGTGATGAAGGGGACAACCACCACATTGATGGGTGTTATGCTAATAATGAGTATGTTGTCTTAGAGGATCTGTTGCCAAATGAACTTCATGGAGAAGAATATATTGATAACTCCATGATGGAAAGTGTTCCTAATAGCACAAATATTGGTCATGATACACAGGATGAGGACTTCTCATTCGTGAAGGGAGATCTTTATGAGAGTAAGGAGAAATTGATCCATGCGCTTCACTCGTATGCCATTGCAAAAAATGTCAAGTTTAGGCCAACAAAAAACAACACAAGTTATAATGTGGTTTGTTTTTATCACAAAAATGTTGAAGACGAAGATCTTGGTGGACACTACAACGGGAATGCGAATTGTCCTTGGAAGCTTAATTCATGTTCGGGTGTAAGAGTAGGTGGGCATTTCAAAATCACAGCGTACAACGGAGTGCACACATGTAGCAATCCTCGATTGGAGATGAATAACAAGCATGCGTCCTCTTCTTTTATATATCGATTGATTTTACCGTATCTGAGGGAGGATCTTGATCTACAGCCGAAAGATATTCGTCTTTTAGTGCATATAGCGATCAACTTGGATGTATCATACAATAAGTGTTGGAATGCTAGGAGGAAGGCAATGATAAAAATATTTGGGGATATGGACAAATCTTATGAGATCTTACCGTATTATCTTAAAGCACTCAAAAGAGAAAATCCTAGGACTGTATATGAAGTTTTATGAGACCCTCTTGATGGCTAAGAACGACGATTCACGGGTGTATTTTGGGCATTTGGGCCTTGTATTGAGGGTTTTCAATATTGTCGCCCTCTTCTTAGCATTGATGGCACCCACTTATATGGCAAGTACAAAGAAGTTTTGCTTGTTGCCACCGGAGTTGACGCGGATGGCGGTTTGTTTCCTTTGGCGTTTATAGTGGTTGATGTTGAAAACACAGAGAATTGGGTGTGGTTTTTTGCATGCATTAGATATCATATCCCTAGTGTGGGGGCGCGACTGATTACATTCATATCTGATAGGATGAAAGGAATTCCAAGAGCACTCTAACGTCATTTCCAATCACCACATGCACATCGTTATTTCTTGTGACATATTAGGGACAACTTTAAGAAGAAATATGGAAATGGCCAGGTTCAAGATCTTCTTTGGCAAGCCAGCTGTGCAACAGAAAAATTAGTTTATGACCAAATACGAGAGAGGATTAAGTTTATTTCTTGAGCTGCACATGATTGGATTAAAACTAGTTTGGGACCACACAATGTTGATAAGTAGGCTTTATGTGAAGATGACAGGAGACGGTTCTGTATGATGACTACGAACGCTTCAGAGAGTTTCAATGGTGTGCTCAGGGGAGCACGCGGTATGCCAATATAGTCACTAGTTGCTAAAACATTTTACAGACTTAATAACTTCTTTCTACGACGTCGCGTACTTGGTGAAAATATCCGCTCAGAGCTCACATCGAAGATTGATGAAATGATAGTTGTAGACACTAAAAAGTGCCAAGAAACGAAAGAGAGTCGAACATCACTACAAGCACGATGAGGGTCGTCACAACTACGAGCCTCAGCCTCAATTCATGAAGTTTGTCTCAGTTCAATAGGACAAACAACACCTTACCCATCAAAAGACGAAGTTCGCCTAGAAACGAAGTTCGTCATTAAAGATGAAGTTCGCTGAAGACAAAGCCACAGTTAAGCTCGCAAAAGATATAGCAAAGTGAACGAACATCATCAGGCGGACGAACCTCGTCAGGTAGACAAACCTCGTCAGGCGGACGAACCTCATCAGGTGGACAAACCGCGTCTGGCAAACGAACCTCGTCAAGCGGACAAACCTCGTCTGGCAAACGAACTTCGTCAGGTACCGTTTCAAAGGGCTACATTAAATAAGGGTTAATGACCAATAACTCACCCCTTTAAGGAGAGTTAATGACCACTAACTCATCCATTTAAATGGGAGTTAATGACCATTAACTCCCTCATTTAAAGGGAGTTAAAGCCCATTAACTCACTTCATAATACTCCCAAGCCTATAAATAGGCATGATCAACATGAAAGAAGAGGGAGGAGAGGGAGAGGCTAGTGAAAAAGCCTATCTCTCCTTCACTCTCATAGATCTTCATAGATCATTGGCTAATCATTTGGCCTTAGAACGTTAAAGCTCATAAGGAGCATGACGAGGGTCATTACAATGATAAACTTCGTCTCAAACAACAAAGCTTATCGTTGGAAACAAGATGTGAAGCTCGTCATTGGAAACGAGGTTCGAATCTCATCATTGGAAATGAGACTTGACATCAAAGACGAAGCTCATCATTGAAAACGAGGTTCGAAGCTCGTCATTGGATACGAGGTTCGGAGTTCATCATCGGAGGTGAAGTTCGTCAATGAAAACAAAGCTTGTCATCAGATTTAAAGCTCGTCAGTGGAGACGAAGCTCATTATTAAATAAGCTCACGAGGCTCACCACGCAGCGAGGCTCAACATCAAAGACGAGGCTCGCCACGCGGTGAGGCTCGACATCAAGGATGAGGTTCGCCAACGCAGTGAAATTCGTCACCTACATTAAATCAGGATGTAACGGCCACGAAGACCCAGTCAGCCACGTGGGCTAGATTCAAGGAGTCAGTTACGCCACGACTCCACAATTTTAGCGCATCAGTTACGCCCACGACTCCATGATTGTAGCATGTTGGTTACATGCTCAAACTCCTATAAATAGTCTCGAGCAACTATTAAGAAGGGACTGGACTTTAGCTTTCGATCCTCGGACTTGGAGATCTTTGGCTATCGCGAGAAGAGAAATCGACATTCGTATTCTCGTGTTCTAACCCACATCAGAAGCTCTTGTAAGGGTTTCATACCAAGCAATCGAACCCATTTCTTAAAATAAGAGAAGTAATCCAACATTAATTTTTCGACCCTACAGACGATGGCGACCACAGTGGGAGCAGCTATTCTCTCCGACGAGATGGTGGTGGCGCAATCAGACAAGATTGCAGTTAGAACGGACGTTGAAACTCTGGTCATTGAATTTGATCAGTCCAAATACGAAGAGTACCTCTCCTCTGGTAAGTCTAGTCCCACGAAGGTACGAAAGTGTCGTCGAGTCTCGTATGAGACTTCAGCCCAAGTGGCTTCTGATGATTCAACTCGAGTTAGCCTCGAGGAAAAGTCCAAGCCCCTCAAAGAGGAGGCTCCAGTAACTAGCCGTCAGGCTAAGAAATGGGTTGTCAAACAACCTAGCCAAACTTCGGCTTCTGCCAGCCAAACTATAGCTTCTGATAACGAACCTCGCCCAACTTTGGCTGAGGCAAAGGTTTCCGTTATTCCATTGTCGAGACGTGCTCGACAACGTCAACATCAAAACCAAGCTCGTAGCAAGGCTCGAGTTTTGGTCTCGTTAGACGGTTTTCATTATAGATCAAAGGTTAATCAACCTAAGGTCAACAAGTTTGACGAGGGTCAGGTGAATGAGGAACGTCCGAAAGACGGACCTCATCCTCGTACCCGAGTAGACTCAGAAAACGAACCTCACCCTCGAAGAGAGGTTCAACAAAATCAACAAGCGGTTCATACCGAGGTTCATCATGAAAACAAACCTCGAGTTAAGAATCGACCGAGAAGATGAACTAACCAAATTCGTCCTAACAACGAACCTAGTCATGTAAATGACGGAGTTTGTCAACTTATCCAAGGTCGTCAATCTCTATCATTTGGAGAGTCTCACTTGGGTAAAGCTATAACAACAGAATTAATTGGGGGTCATCCAGATGGTAACCTTTGAGATTATCTCACACGCAAACGAAGCATGAATCAGATGCAATCACATTGCTGCTGTGAGAAGCTTATATCTACGGTGCTTTCCAAATATCCATGTGGGGAGTTAACGCATAAATCTTCAGTCTTCGAACGGTTGACTGAATCTCCAAGTGTTTCATCATTAAGAAGAAGGCGTTTTCATCCCAAGAGACAAGCGCCTAAGAATCGTCGAATTGAAGTGACAATCAACATGGCCAGCAAGGGTAAAAGCAAAATCTCAACTGATGATTCAGAGTCTTCTGATTTTGGAAGATCTCCTGGATTACGAGAGGCACTTATTGAAAGCCAGGGCGTTTATCAACATACCTGTTCTCGTACTAGAGCGATGATCCCATTAGACTATTGCAAACTAGCGGGTTTATTTGGTGGTGCTGAACCTGAAAATTCAGCTATTGCTACTTCTCAGCCCTCCAACACCGATAAAAGTGAACAAGCAAGTGCTCACATGGCTGGAAGTGAGGAGGACATGGCGAGACAATTGGAAGAGCAAAAATCAACCATCCTGAAGCAACAGGAAGCGATGGTAGAGAGACTCCATGAGGAGAAGGAAAAGAAGAAGAAGAAGACTCATTCCCAAGCCTCAGGATCTAGGCGTAGAAGACCTTCACCTGTTGATGAAGATCACTACGATGAAGACGATGAAGAAAAGGTTGTGAAAATTCATTCTGAATCGTCTGAAGCTGAATCTAATCCTCGTACAAAAGAACGAGATCAGAAGTGGGAGGATTTTCAGAAGTAACTTGACGCACTGAAGCTTCAAGGGAATTTCAAAGAGTTGGGGGTGTCAAGACCCTATCCAAGTGAATGGGATGCTATACCGTATCCTCCGAAATTCAAGCCACTCAATTTGGTGCAATTTGATGGCAAGGGTTCTCCGACCCAACATATCTATTATTTCCAAGCGCAGACTGGACACATTGTGGGGAATGATCCCATCATGACTCGACTATTCATTAGTACCCTTAAGGGGGTGGCTTTTGAATGGTTTCGTAGACTCGAACCTGGGTCAATCCAGAGTTGGAGAGATTTAGAGAGGCTTTTCTTAGCCCGATTCTTTGACGATGACACTGAAGTGTCTATGGCAACATTACTGTCTGAGAAACAAAAGAAAACGGAGTCGGTCAGTGACTTCGTCAAGAGGTTTAGAAATCAATCATTGCATTCACGCGATCAAGTTTCTGAGGCTACTCTCGTGGAAATGTGCCGTAACAATATTCCCATCAATATATTATCCAAGATGGGCGCTGTTGAGGCCCTTTCATGGAAGGATTTGGTTTGGCAGGGAGAGCAAGTAGAAAACATTCTCAAGAGGATAAGTATTGAAGAACCTCAAGAATCACAGCCTAAAAAGGGAGGTGGTAAAGGCAATTATAATTCCCAGAAACAATCGAAGGGGAAAGACACCTTAGCTGTTGAGACAGCTCCATCTCCGAAATCCTCTACTAAACAGAAAGGGAATACATCTGATAATCGTTTTCAAAAGAAATATGATTTCAAGGATGAACATGTGGTCTCTATTCTGACATCTTTAATCAAGATGAATAAGATCAAGCTACCAGAGGTAAAACAGAATGTAAAAGTATCAAGGACTGATGACCCTAACTTTTGCATGTACCACAGGATGGTGCATCATCCGACTAAAGCTTGTTACATCTTGAAGGACAAGATTCAAGCTTTATTAGACGCAGGAGTGATGACCCTTCAAGCTGAACAAAAGAAGGTGTCTGCAAATATGGTGTCACTTCAATTTGGGGATTTCGTCGAAGTACAAATACAAGATGGTGTACAACCAATTCCTCAAGCGGAGGCGAGGGTGGTGAATTTCGACCCGTATCGGAAGAAAGAGAAGGGGATGGTCCCTTACACTACCCTTAAAGGTGAACTAATGTGTGTTCATCCTGATTTGTTAATGGACGAATAGTGGACATTAGCAAATTCAAAGAAGCCTAAAGCTACACGAAGATCTTGCAATGTCGTTTCAGCATTCCCAGATGAGGGGGTCAAAACTACATCACTTAGTAGTTCTGAGGATGAACAGCCAGCTTTCACTGCACAGCCTACACAGGTATCAGGAACCCGTGGAGGAAAAGAATATTTGAAAAAATATTCTGAAACAGCAGTTGCACCACCCAGACCAGGAAAAGAAGTAGCGGAGCAACCTCAACCTAAGGAACTTCGTTACAACAAAGCACTCAGAAAAGATGCACCAGAGAGTTCGAAAGGTCCTTTTCGGTTTGATGTGTTGGCTCTGTTAGCCAACATCCCAGCAAGGATTACCTTGTTTGAGCTCTTACGTTTATCCCGATCAACGAGAGAAGCTCTCTGTGAAGCATTGGCGGATAATGAGGCTTTCCTTTCTCATTTCCCACCAAGTCCAGCCGGAGCAATGCTGGAAGAAGCTTGTCCTCAATGTTGTCAAGTTTTTCGAAGAAGAATGCCATGCATCACCTTTTCTCAAGAAGACATGCATGTGAGAAACTCGAAACATGATAGACCATTGTACTTCACAGGGTACATCAGCTCTATTCGGGTGGACAGAATTCAGGTTGATCCCGGTTCTGCTTTGAGCATCATTCCTTTACGGCTCATTCATTACCTTGGAATCCCTCTGCATTGTTTATCAACGACGAGAACCACCATATATGGCTTCAATGCCTCTAATACCCGTCCCCTTGGTAAGATCAAACTCAAATGCCAGATGGGTGACTTGAGGACGGACGTTACCTGCTACGTCATCGATGCAGAGACATCTTACAACTTGTTACTGGGTCGACCATAGATCCATAACAATTTGATTGTTCCATCCACTCTACACCAATGCATGAAATATGTAAGTGAGAGTGGTGAAGTAAAAACAGTGGTCGCAGAGAAGCAACAATTCAAGGGGGTGGAGAATTATTTTACTGATTCTATCCATTACCTTGATGATGAGCCCTTTGAAGTACCACTGATCGAAGAACCAGATAGCGGTAATGAAGCCGATATCGAGTCTGAACACGAACAGGGTCTTGTTTTTAATGACATAGAATCCATCGTAATCGGCCTTGAAAATCTGGATGTAAATGATCCTGTCTATGAGGACAGTGAAGTTATCTTTAATAATAATGATTTAGCTTATTTCTCGCGTGTGGAATTGAATACTAACATGCTAGGTACAAACACTGATGTGATAGCGGATCCGCTATCCAAGTTATATGCTGAATCAAACTTATACATGCCGATTCAATCATCTTTTGTAACGAATCGACGACAAACCAAATCTTCGCAAGCAGTCTTCATAGTACCGGCTAAGGTTAACGGTAAAAAAGACATCATCTTTGGAAAAAGTGACGGTCTGGTGCAAACCATTTTGGAAGAATCCGAGAAAGAGGAAAGAGATCCGCAATTCTCATACTTTGATCCAACAACCCGAAGGCTTATGAAGAATATGGGTTATGATTTCATTCATAAACAGGGTTTAAATTTTGGTAGAGAGATCTAGACACTAATACGATCTGCATATGTCCCAGAAGGAAAACCAGAAGATTATTATCACAAAACTTGTATTGGATTGGGTTATGAATCTCCACCGTTTATGCTGCGTTTCGGGACTAAAAGAGAGTCAGATGATGATTCTTTCACCTCGTCTTCCGAATCCGATTGTTGGGAGTCTGATACCAGTACAGGAGCTGTATTCAAAGTACTCATGGCTAACATGACCTCAGCATCTTTGATAGAGAATCAGGAAGATGATCAATTACTTTTGTTTAACGATCCATTGAGTCGACAGCTTGGTATACAGTGGGAACACCGTTTTGAACAACGCGAACCCCCTACTGATGACAAGGTGATTCAGGTTAATATGGGAGATGAGATTAATCCAAAACCTATATTCATAAGTGATAGTTTATCGCCAGAGGAGAAAGAAGACCTCATTACCCTAATTCGAGAATATATTGTTCATAAGTGATAGTTTATCGCCAGAGGAGAAAGAAGACCTCATTACCCTAATTCGAGAATATATTGATATCTTCGCTTGGAATTACATCGCCAGAGGAGAAAGAAGACCTCATTACCCTAATTCGAGAATATATTGATATCTTCGCTTGGAATTACAAGGATATGCCTGGGCTTGATCCCCAAGTGGCTATGCATCGACTAAATATCAAACTAGACGTCAAGCCTGTTAAACAACAGCAAAGGCGATTTCGACCCTAAATCATGGAAGCAATTGAAGCTGGAGTTAAAAAGCTCATCGAATCAGGATTTATCCGCGAAGAGCAACATCCTGATTGGGTGGCCAACATTGTACCTATTCTAAAAAATAACGGGAAGATTCGAGTGTGCATCAACTTCCATGACTTGAATTCGGCTTGTCCCAAAGATGATTTTCCGTTATCTATCACTGACGTCATTATTGACAATACGTGTGGGTTTGAGAGGATGTCCTTTATGGATGGATTCTCAGGGTATAACCAAATCAAAATGTATCCTGATGACGAAAAGCATACATCCTTTCGAACACCTTCAAGGATATACTGTTATACAGTAATGCCGTTTGGGTTGAAAAATGCGGGCAGTACCTATCAACGTGCTATGACCTCTATCTTCCAAAAGCATCTATGAAAAATGGTGGAATGTTACGTTGATGATTTGGTCGTCAAAAGTCGTGACAAGGGAAGCTATTTACACGACTTGAAAATAATGTTCGATCTTATGCGGACGCACCAGCTCAAGATGAATCCAACTAAGCCATTCTTAGGAATGGCTAGTGGTAAATTTCTCGGGTTTGTGGTCACGGCTAACGGAGTTCGTTTGGACCCAGATAAAGTCAAGGCCATCCAAGAGCTATCACCTCCCAGGAATCTTAAGGAGCTTCGAGGTTTACAAGGACGATTGGCGTATATTCGTAGGTTCATCTCTAACCTGTCCGGGAAATGCCAACCCTTCTCAAAATTAATGAAGAAAGGAGTATCATTTATGTGGGACGAGGCTTTCCAGAAAGCGTTTGAGGAGATTAAGCAATATCTCTCCAATCCGCCAATATTTGTCGCACCAAAGTTAGGTAAACCTTTCTTAATATACATTCGGGCTACAGATCATGCATTAGCAGGACTCTTGGCACAAGATGATGAAAATGGTCATGAACAAGCCAGCTACAGATCATGCATTAGCAGGACTCTTGGCACAAGATGATGAAAATGGTCATGAACAAGCCATCTACTATCTGAGTAGGACACCTTGGCACAAGATGATGAAAATGGTCATGAACAAGCCATCTACTATCTGAGTAGGACACTATCGGGTGCCGAACCCCGTTATCCTCTCATTGAGAAGGAATATTTGGCGCTAGTTTTCACAGTTCAAAAAATGCGACATTACTTGGTTGGGCAAACCATACATGTCATATCTCAGGTCAATCCTATTCGGGTATTCATGACACAGCCCAGTGTGGTGACTCGCCAGGTGGGCTTTGTTGTTTTCCCAATACGACATCCACTTTAAACCTTAAAAAGCAGTGAAAGGTCAGGCTATTTGTGACCTTATGGCTAATCATCCATTAAAAGAAAAGGCCGAGTTGTACCAGGACATACCTGATGAGACATATGAAGCAAACATCATCTCTAGAGAACAAGTATGGCAATTGTACTTCGATGGTGCAGTAAGGACAAGTTCTACTGGTCGGGTTATAGCTGGAGTGGGGGTTATCTTTATCTCTCCCCAAAACCACATACTCGCACACGCCGTTTCTTTAACAAAATAATGTTCTAACAATGTGGCGGAATATAATGCTCTTTTAGTTGGCTTAGATATAGCCAAACAATTGGGGGTGAAACACTTAGAAGCATATGGTGATTCTCAACTCATTGTTAGAATATGAGGTTAGGAACGAAGATCTCGTTCCTTACCATACCGCAGCAATCACATTGGCCGATTCTTTTGAAGGTTTCTACATCGACCATATACCCCGTCTCAGGAATACCTATGCCGATGCATTGGTGTCACTTACGCCTACCCTAGCTCTACCTGAAGGAACTACCCAGCAGGTCGCAGTGACAAGCAGACAATTATTTAAATCAAAGTATGCACTGCAGATTAATGCATTTGAAGCGGAGCCTTCAACACTCGAACCTAAAGATTGGCGATTTCCGATCATTGATTATGTATTATACGGCTTATTGCCTGAAGACATCAAAGAAAGAGAATCTATTCGTAGACGAGCACCTAGATTCTACTATGATTCTCAATCTCAGACTTTGTATCGAATAGAGAAGTAAAAGAAGCCCTTAAAGAGGCTCATGGTGGTATTTGTGGAGCTCATCAACCCGGTCCTAAGTTGTGGGACCGATTACACAGATTGGGTTATTATTGGCCTAGCATGGTACAAGATGCTGTCGCTTATGCCAAATGATGCCACGCCTGTCAGATACATGCTAATTACATGCATCAACCACCTGAACATCTTCATCCTTCAACCACTTAATGTCCCTTCGAAACGTGGGGAATGGACATTGTTGGCCCAGTGACACCACCCTCTTTCAAAGGTATTCGCTTCATTTTGACGATAACCGATTACTTTTCTAAATGGGCAGAAGCAATCCCGTTGAGAGAGGTCAAAACGAGTGATGTTGTTAAAATTTTAAAACATCATGTCGTATATAGGTACGGTGTTCTGAGACGTATCATCCATGACAATGGGCCCCAATTCGTTAGTCAAGCCTTCACCCGATTTTTTGACAAATTCAGGATCAAGAATGGGAAGAGAGTCATCGCCGACGTCTTGAAGAATTGGAAGCGCTTGATGAAAAGCGATTATTGGCTCAACAACATATTGAGTTTTATCAAGCTCGGATTTCCAGAGCATTTGATAAGAAGGTTAAATACCGCACGTTTAAGGACGGTGACCTAGTTCTTACAGCTCGGCGTCCTATGATTTTGAATTCTAAGAAGAAAAGAAAGTTTGAGCAAAAGTGGGAAGGACCATTTGTAGTAGAAACTGTCTACTCGAATGGAGCCTATCGTCTTATCATCAAAGATGGCGACAAACTTATGATGCCTGTCAACGGTAAATTTCTGAAGAAATATTACTCGTAGACTTCATCATCAAATGTACTTTGCTACGAGAGAAGAAGCAAATAAAGGTAATGATTTCTTTATTTTGTCTCCTCCAAATTTCCCTCACTAATCCTCTTCAATAGGATAGTGGGACTATTATTGTGTTAATTCTACCCCTGATTGCTAGTAATTTTCCTGACGTCGTCATTTTCCTAAATGACGTTCGTTTTCCTAACTTAGGCCTATCAAGTGATGTGCCTTCGTTTCTAACATTGGCATACTTCTAAAGTCACTGAACGATGTAATTCTCCAAACGTCGTTATTTTCCCAAATGACGTTCGTTTTTCTAACTTAGGCCTACCAAGTGATGTGCCTTCGTTTCTAACATTGTCATACTTCTAAAGTCACTGAACGATGTAATTCTCTGAACATCGTTATTTTCCCAACTGACGTTCGTTTTCCTAACTTAGGCCTACCAAGTGATGTGCCTTCGTTTCCAACATTTTCATACTGCTAAAGTCACTAAATGATGTAATTCTCCGAATGTCGTCATTTTCCCAAATGACGTTCGTTTTCCTAACTTAGGCCTACCAAGTGATGTGCCTTCGTTTCCAACATCGTCATACTGCTAAAGTCACTGAACGATGTAATTCTCCGAACGTCATCATTTTCCCAAATGACGTTCGTTTTCCTAACTTAGGCCTACCAAGTGATGTTCCTTCATTTTTAATATCGTTATACTGCTAAAGTCACTGAACGATGTAATTTTTCTAACGTCGTCACTTTCCCAAATGACGTTCGTTTTCCCAACGAGTCTGCCATGTGTTGAACTTCGTCCTTAATGCTTAGTTACATTTTGAACCTCATTATCATACACTTGATTTGAGGTCTAAAAGCGACAAAGAATAGAAGAGAAATCTTAGCATTGAAGTCTAAGAGAAACTCTTTGACAACTCATCATACTGAGGGGAAAAGTATGGCTAGTCCAACTCAAACGGCAGTTGGTAAAGACCACTCAAGTCCATTGATAGCTGAGGGTTTACTAAAAATCCTAAGTTAGAATGCTTCAGTTATGCAAGAGAACAATATGTGGATAAAATATAAACTTTATTCATATATAATTGAAAATACAGAAACTCAAAGTACATAGATTGAACTTAGAATACTCGAACTACAATATGAGGTTCAATTACAAGTTCTTTCAGCTACAATACGAGGTTCAGTTACAAGATCTTTCAGCTACACTACGAAGTTCAATTACAAGCTCCATGACCTTCGAGATTGCACTACGAACCTCGTCCGCAGCAAACGCGCTGTCTTGTTGTTGAAGTTCCATCTTCCATTCCTGGGCATGAAGTCTTCCCCAAACCCAACTTTTAGCTTTGGTGCTTGTAGCACACGTTTGCCTACTTGGATAAACTGACTACTAATAGAAACACCACAAGCTCTGAGCATAGAATCAGCACTTCTCCCATCTCCACAGAACATGAAGACGGCACTAACGTTGTTGCTGACTCCTAAAGGAAGCACTTTACTGAGCCTTTGAAGCTGCCACATAGACCGAAGTCTAGCAAAGGGACTGCATCCTTGGGGGTACATGGCAGGATAAAACAGCAAGCATATTTGAATTTAAGATATCTCTTCGAGATTACATTCAAAAGTCCAACAAGTTGCCGAAACATGCCCTTATTTTGACTCTGGAACATGAGAAACCCTCAAATGAGCAAGCTACTGCGAAGACCAAGAGATCAGAGATCGGGTCAGAAGAGTTACCTGAAGTGACAAAGTCATCAACTTTGCCTACCTCACCGGCGATGATCATCGGAGTTTGGAGTCTAATAAGAAGCAAAGGTGGAAGTTTTAAAATGGCTTGTTTCCTCTGAATCATTTTGGAAACAAGGCACAAAAGAAGAAGATAATCCTCTCGAAAAAAACAACTGCCTATTTATAGACGCAGGAGCCAACCAAGTGGCTGGGATGTATTACACGAATCCTTAAGCACCGAATCGCCAAGAGGTGCTGAGAACGAAGTGGCGTAATCAATTGCGTTCGTAATTAA
The DNA here is from genome assembly GCF_001876935.1 of Asparagus officinalis. Lineage (NCBI taxonomy): Eukaryota > Viridiplantae > Streptophyta > Magnoliopsida > Asparagales > Asparagaceae > Asparagus > Asparagus officinalis. The sequence continues at coordinate 39,069,625 of NC_033795.1, forward strand.
CGCCAACGAAGCGATGCATTAAGTGCTCAAGACTTAATGTTGACGAGATGAAACGACGGATTCTTGTGGATTAACAGTCTTGGAACTATTAAAAGTTGCCACGTCGTTTAACGAGATTTATTCTCGTCCCTAAAAATATAATAATGAGAGTCGTTGTTTCAAACTTGTATGTTGGAAAAACTGCAATAAAGAGAATAAAAGAAAATTGACTTGTATTTCTTCGATCTCGGTTATAATTTGATTACAAAAGAGAGGAGAATGAATTTGATTCTCCCCTTTGTTTAAAACTAGGTTCTTCAAGGTAGCGATGGAGTGCCTCCTTCGATTGTTCGCGTCGAAATTACTCTCCGTTAACGATCCGACCGTCTCTTATCTCGTGGGAACAATGAACTTCTGTGGAAAATTTTATGGGTAACTCTTGAACGAGTTTAAGAACTCTGGACGAGTTAGAACTCTGTGAAGAGAGTTGTTAGAACCGAAAATTCGGTTAATGATCAAGCAGATATTCTGTTGTTGAAGAATCTTCTTAGATTTGATTTTCCGAATTTAATTCAAATCCTCTATCTCCAAGAGATCCGCCTCTCCTGCCTCTCTGTGCGGTTGAGATCCTTAAGAATTCTCTCTGTTGCTGCCTCTCCGTTCCAAAATGCCAGCCCTTAACTCAGTTGAGTTTGTTGAGTTTTTATAGGTGGATAAGAGGTTGTAACTGCCCTCTAAATCCGCTCCTAAGTGGGCGTGATTTCCTCAGATCGTGGGGAAACAGTTCTGAAACCGTTCGACTCGTGTTTGAACGAATCAAACGCCCAATCCAATCTGGCGTTCAGAACCCAACGTCGCCTCTTAGAATTAAGACGCGAGGTTGGGTGTTGGCTGAACATCAATGAACGCAAGGGTCGCTCGCGTTTGGCTTGTTATAGCTTAGAAACGCGAGGGTCGGTGTTGGTTGAACCTCCAGAACGCGAGGGTCGCTCGCGTTTGGCTTGTTATAGCTTGGAAACGCGGGGATCGCCTGCATTTCCCAAAATTATGACGCGGGGATGACTTCCACGTTTTAGAAGGGGTTAGTTGATTTGTAACCTCTCCTACAGAGCGTTGCAAGGACCGTTGTTCAGTAATCCTAGCTTTAGCTATTGTGGGGTGTGAAAGTCGTCAGATTGTAACTTTCACTGTAGAATGTGAAGACTGCTGAATAGAGTTTTCATCAGTTGTCGAAAGTGTCGTTGAATTGTAACTCTTCTCGAAGTCCTCTATTTGCAGCTTTCGTTTGTAGGCATGAAAGCTATCTGATTGTAGCTTTCATTGTTGGAATTTGACGGGAATCAATCATCCATAGTGACTTTTAGACGAATATTTGCCCACAGCTCTCTACCAAGCAACTCACAGACTAAATCCAACCTTTTATTTCTGAAATCGTTACACTGCTCATCAGCATCTCTAATAGTTGCTAATATAATATTAGTCATGCTGTTGTTGCAACCATCAAGATCAATCATCTCAGAGATGAGGCCGTGTTTATAGCGGTTGCAGAGTTGCAGATGCAGTAATTACAAAGTCGTCTGATTGTAACTTTAATCGTCGGGGCTTGTTAGGATCAGCTATCCGTTGTGATTTTTAGACAGCCTACAGAACCCCCTCCAAAGTTTTTGAAAGTTCGCGGTTGACTGGGACTAATTTTCGGAATACTTTGGATCCCAAAAGTTAGCTGATTGATTGTTCCCTCCATCTAATCGAGCTATACGATTTCAACATTGTTGATTGAAATCTATTTGTACTCCTCTAATAGACTCCCCAATGGAGTTGCCTGTTTCTTCTCGGCCTTGGTCACCTTGACGATTGTTGTAGCCTTGGTAGTCAAGAAGTTGCTATTATAGCTGTCCAAATAACTTCTGTATTTAAGAATTGGAACGCGTGGGTGAGCCTTGCGTTTTGGAATTCCAACCAACTCGAACGCTAGGGTCGAGTTTGGGCGGGATTCTGGCCTCGAATCCCGTTCGTTACGATTTGACAGCTCACAGCTGTCTATAAATAGACCGCTGGAGGTCGAATCAAGAATCGTTCGATTCTTCTTGAAAATTTAACGAAAATTTTCGTTCTCATCTCCGGCGAGAAGTGCTCATCTCCTCCGATTAGGCTCCATGGCACCCAAGAAGGCTGTCTCTTGTCCTTCCAAGTCCGACGTTGCCGCGGCTGAGGGATCGGCGCCGTCTGCTCCGTCGGCAGCGCTACTGCTCAGGCGAACGTGCCGCCCCAACTTTCCTTGATCGGCGGTGAGTACGACCTCTATGGTCCTTAAACTTGCTCCGGTAAGTTCTGACCTTTGGATCAACGAGGAAACTCGTTTCAATAACGCGGGCCTGGACTCCGTCGTTTGGTATTTTTGACGAGGGGTTCTGATACGGGTGTATCTTCTCTTCGGAACTTAGCGATCCTCATGGGAGCTTGAGGATAGATGATTCTCATACTAGCATGAGAATAGGGGGTGTCAAACAGTATAAGGGAACACAGGAGGAAGCATGGAACAAGACGACGAGCAGAAGAATCGAAGTACCCAGTTTTCAGCCTGTGAGTCGACTCATGACTGTTATGAGTCGACTCATCAGGTTGAGTCGACTCATGACTGTCATAAGTCGACTCATCGCTAGTTATTGAGATTTCTCCAGTTTCTGTCGAGTCGACTCATCTCTCTGTCGAGTCAACTCATCACAGTCATGGGTCGACTCATCGAGGGTTTCCTGGTTCGTTTGGGATTCTGTTCACACGAATTCCTGTTGGTTTTGGGTCTGGTTATTTACCAAATTACCATCCACGTTTGTACACCTGTATAAGGGATTGTTTTAGGGTTTCTAAAGAATCAGAGAGTTAAATCAAGAGAGATTAACTTGTAATTGAGATTTGGAGAGCTTGTTCTTTAATTCTAGAGTGAGATTGTGAGAGATTGTAAATTACATACTCATAATCTAGAGGAGGTATTTTCCTTTGTCCAAAATCTGAGTTATTCTTGTATTCTTATTATTTCTCCTCAACCCACCTTTGATAATTCCGCGATCAAAGGTGCTCACACGGCAACTCGTATCAAGTTGGTATCAGAGTAATCAGATCCTACGAAGAGGGCATCCTGTGCATGGTCCTGACTCGTTCGCAATACAAGGAGCTTGGCGAGATCCTTACTTCCTTGGAAGGAGCCCAAGAGTTAAGGAAGGAGAAAATGTCTGAAACAGATAACTCAACAAGACTTGATGCCATGGAGAAGCAGATCGAGACGATCGGTTCGACGCTCAGTCAACTCGTGGGTCTCATTAACAAAGGGGACAAAAGAGAGGAATCTTCTTCGAAGGGTAAGAAGAAAATCATCGAGTCCGATGAAGAGAGCGAGAAGTCTGATTCGGACGGGGGAACCGAGGTTGTTAGGGCTGCTAGACATCAAGGGGGTAAAAATAATTACCAAAATTTAAAGATAGATTTCAAGGTGGAGATTCCTGTCTATGATGGGAGTGTCAATGTAAAAAAGCTCGATGATTGGATTGAGCGTATGGAGATGTACTTCACCCTCTACGGATATTCATCCAAGGAGAAGATTGTGTTCGCGACATTGAAGCTTTCAGGACACGCGTTGACGTGGTGGAAATCCTATTGCAAACAGGAGAAGAAGGCAGCGTCGTGGAACAAATTCAAGGAGCTACTCAGGAAACAGTTCTATCCGGTGGGGTTCCTTGAGGAGCGTTGGTATAAGTGGTACGGCTTGCGCCAAAGATTCAATCAGACCATTCAAGAGTACACGACGGAGTTCCAGCAGCTGGCGATGGTTCTAAACATCGCAACGGACGAGTACTCCATCTTCATGAAGTACATGGCGGGACTGAATGATTACATCCGTAAGGAGATGAAGCTGTTCACGGTCGAGACGATTGCAGAAGCGAGCGTGAAGGCAATTGCCATTGAGGGCAAACAGAAGAAGGGCAACGAAACGAAGGGTGACTCCAAACAATCGGGAAACAAGTCGAGTAGCTCTCAACATAAGGAAGAGAAGAAGAAGGGTGATTCAGGGAAGGCAGGATTGACATGCAATCACTGCAAGCAGACAGGGCACATGGCTGATCGTTGCTGGGATAAGTACCCTCATCTAAAGCCGAAAGGGTTGAAGAAGAAGGAGGAGAAAAAGGCATATGTGATAGCACAGGGTCCGAAAGAGGTTCCCGGGATGACAGAGCCCAACAACAGCCTCAACCTTATGGCAGGAAAACAGGCCACAAAAGAAGACAACGACCCGAGAGAGCAACTCTTTGTTCTGAAGTTGCAGGTCAAGACTAGCTTGGTGGATGCCATTGTAGACACAGGGAGTCAGAAGAACCTGATATCTGAAGCGTTGGTACAAAAGCTGGGATTGAAGACGGTGAGGCATCCGAAGCCCTATCCATTAGGGTGGATTCAGAAGGAAGCGGGATTGAGTGTGGTGAACCAGTGTATGTTCCGATTTGCACTCTATGAGTCATATATTGATGAGGTCACATGCGACGTGGTTCCGTTGGATGTTTGCCAGGTTATTTTGGGCAGTCCTTACTTGTGGGATAGACACGCGGTATATGATCGGCGGGCCCAAAAGTATACGTTCACCAAATATGGCGCACAATTTATTTTTCGCTCGGCATCTCTTCCGCAGGAGACAAGTTTGGTGACGGTGACTCAGGCTAAGAGGTTGGTGAATGCGGGCAGGAGGTTCGTGTTATTGTTCATTCGGCCTTATGAAGAACAGCTGAGTAGGATATGCTTGTCCACATTGAGCAAGCTTCAGGAGGGAGATCTTGACAGTTTGAAGGCCAAGTATGCGAACTTGTTTTCGGAAATCACGGGACTACCACCACGGCGAGGTGTAGAGCACGAGATTATGTTGACTGGCAAGAGTTCCTTGCCAAACATAGGCCTATACCGCACATCGATACAGGAGTCCGAAGAGATCAAGAAGCAAGTTCAGGAGCTCTTGGAGATGGGAGTGATAGTGCCAAGTTGTTCACCTTGCGGGTCGCCGGTGTTATTGGTGCCCAAAAAGGATGGAGGTTGGCGCATGAACGTGGATTACCGGGCGCTCAACAAGATAACTATCAAGAATCGTTACCCACTACCACGGATCGATGATCTTATGGACCAGTTAGAGGGAGCGAGGTTCTTCACGAAGTTGGATCTGAAGTCTGGCTATCATCAGGTAAGGATTCGGGAGGAAGACACTTGGAAGACGGCGTTCAAGACCAAACAGGGCCTGTTCGAGTGGTTGGTGATGCCGTTTGGATTATGCAATGCTCCGGCGACTTTTATGAGGCTCATGAATGATTTGTTGCGACCTTTCATAGAGGATTTTGTGATTGTGTACCTTGATGATATTTTGGTGTACAGCAGGACCTGGGAGGAGCATCTTGTTCATGTTGAGAAAGTATTTAGAGTGTTGCAGGATGGACAGCTGAAGCTCAACGGGAAGAAGTGCGAGTTTGGGAAGGACGAGTTGGTGTATCTCGGATTTATTGTGGGGAAGGGCCAGAGGAGGATAGATCCAGGTAAGGTGGCGGTGATCACAAAGTGGCCGACGCCGAAGACAGTGACTGAAGTGAGAAGCTTCATGGGGGCTTGCCAGTATTTGCGCAAGTTCATTCGATATTTTTCGACTTATGCGGCACCGTTACATGGCCTCACAAAGGCTAAGGTTCAGTTCGAGTCGGGAAGGACGCATGAGGAGGCTTTTCAGTTGCTAAAGAGAAAGATCTCGGAGGCACCAGTATTGGCGTTGCCGAATTTGCAGCGGACTTTCGAGGTGGAGACCGACGCATCTAGTTATGCGATGGGCGCGGTGTTGATTCAGGATGGGAAGCTGGTGGAATATCATTCTGAGTTGTTTTCGGGTGCTATTACGAACTACCCGACCTATGACAAGGAGTTCTATGCATTGTATCACACAAGCCGTTGGAGTTCTTACATGCCCAGACGAAGCTACAGCAGGCACGACACATGAAGTGGATGTCGTATTTGATGGCTTTCAACATCATTATTAGGTACAAAAAGGGGGCGACAAACAAGTTGGCCGATATGTTATCTCATCCGCCGGTACGAGCTTTATTGGTGGCGACACGCATTCAGCCCTTGGTTCCTTTGGAGTATGTATAGCTGTACGCATCCAGTAGAGACTTCGGTAGTGTGTTTGAGCAGGTGAAGGCTGGTCAAAAGGGGGAGTATGCACTTGGAGAAGATGGCTTGTTGTATCGTGGAACATCACTATGTATTCCGGAGGATGGTGATAGGTTGCAATGGATTCGGGAAGCACATACCTCGCGTGTGCAAGGGCATTTTGGAATTCAGAAGACGCTTCTCAATCTACGGCGACATGTGTTTTGGCCACGGATGCTTGATGATGTGACCAAGTATGTTGGAGGGTGTAAGTTATGCTGTATTTCGAAGCCTTCTAATAGAAAAAGGGGATTGTACCTACCACTATCGGTTCCTTCTAGGCCGTAGGAGAGCATATCTATGGACTTTCTAGGAGGATTGCCGACTACCAAGCGTGGGCATGACTATTTGTACGTTGTGGTGGACCGGTTCAGTAAGATGGTGTTTTTGATTCCTTGTAAGAAGACCGTGACGGGAGCGGGTGCAGCACAATTGTTCTTCGAGCATGTGTGGAAGCATTTTGGGTTGCCAAGTTCGATCATTTCGGATCGGGATAGCCGGTTTCTCGGGCATTTTTGGGATTCTTTGTGGAGTCTGATGGACACTAGATTAAAGAAGAGCACGACTTTTCATCCACAAACAGACGGGCAAACGGAGTTAGTCAACCGGACTATGGTGCATATGTTACGGGGGTATAATTCCAGGCATCCCAAGACTTAGGATGAGAGCTTACCATATTTGCAGTTTGCTTTTAATCAGGCGATTCATGGATCTTCGGGAAAGTCACCGTTTGAGACTTGTTATGGATTCTTACCACCGAGTCCGTTTGATCTCGTGTTTTCAAGTGAATCTACGATGGACGGCAAGGAGGGGAATGAAAGACAACGGGCTCAGCGATTTCTGGAGAAGATTGCACAGATTCATGCCACGGTTGAAGCACAATTGAAGAAGTCACAAGCAAAATACAAGGCGAAGCATGATCAACATCGGGTTCCTTGTAACTTTGGCGTGGGCGATATGGTGTGGCTGAAATTGAGTAAGGAGAGGCTAAAAGGAGAAGGCAAGAAGTTGAAGCCTATTCGTTATGGTCCGTTTCGGATTCTCGATCAGATTGGCGACAACGCTTTTAGGCTGGATTTGCCGCCTTACTTAGGCATGTATTCGGTGATCAATACCGAGTACTTGAAGTTGTTTGAGCCTCCATTACTGGATGATGAAGGTGATGACAAGGTGATCTTACCGCATGTTGATGACTTATGGTTTGATAGAGAGGAGCCGCTGAAGGAAGACTGCATTTTAGAGCGAAAGACGACCACGACAAGAAGGGGAATGAAGGAGTCGTTTCTCATTGGACGTCAAGGTCAAGTTCCTAGCAAGGCTAAGTGGTTCAATAAAGAAGGAGGGGCTCGCGAGTTTCCTCAGCTGAAGTTCTAACTTGAACGGGACTTCAAGTTCTTAAAGAGGGGACACATGATACGGGTGTATCTTCTCTTCAGAACTTAACGATCCTCATGGGAGCTTGAGGATAGATGATTCTCATACTAGCATGAGAATAGGGGGTGTCAAACAGTATAAGGGAACACAGGAGGAAGCGTGGAACAAGACGACGAGCTGAAGAATCGAAGTACCCAGTTTTCAGCCTATGAGTCGACTCATGACTGTTATGAGTCGACTCATCAGGTTGAGTCGACTCATGACTGTCATGAGTCGACTCATCGCTAGTTATTGAGATTTCTCCAGTTTCTGTCGAGTCGACTCATCTCAGTCATGAGTCGACTCATCGCTGGTTATTGAGATTTCTCCAGTTTCTGTCGAGTCGACTCATCTCAGTCATGAGTCGACTCATCGAGGGTTTCCTGGTTCGTTTGGGATTCTGTTCACACGAATTCCTGTTGGTTTTGGGTCTGGTTATTTACCAAATTGCCATCCACGTTTGTACACCTATATAAGGGATTGTTTTAGGGTTTCTAAAGAATCAGAGAGTTAAATCAAGAGAGATTAACTTGTAATTGAGATTTGGAGAGCTTGTTCTTCAATTCTAGAGTGAGATTATGAGAGATTGTAAATTACATACTCATAATCTAGAGGAGGTATTTTCCTTCGTCCAAAATCTGAGTTATTCTTGTATTCTTATTATTTCTCCTCAACCCACCTTTGATAATTTCGCGATCAAAGGTGCTCACACGGCAACTCGTATCAGGTTCGACCTCCGCGTCTTAGATTCTTAACGCGAGGGTCAACCTATGCGTCTGAGATTTTCGACGCGAGGTTCGACCTTCGCGTCTGAGATTTTCGACGCGAGGTTTGACCTTCGCGTCTGAATTTTTCGATTCGAGGTTCGACGTTCGCGTCTGAGCTTTGCTTTTAAGTTGTCTAACTTTTTTCTTCATTTTGCAATGCGTCATACCAGCGAGCCTCTTCCTTTTCGCCACCATTTTGTGCACGAAGGTGGTGTGGATCCGAATATGACCTTCAACCTGCGCCAGGAACTCCCAGTTTTTCGAATTAAGGAAAAGAGTCGCGTGGAACTAATCACCCAAGCTTCTCCTGAGACTCTTAGGATATTGGTTACGGATGCTCGACTTGAAAATCTGAGCCGTAAGTTAATAGTCAAACCTGGATTCCTCCTCGGGGATTTTGTTGACTTTGAGGCAGGCACTGCTTATGATGGGGACTACAAGTGGCTGCGGAAAGTTGGAGAACGCAACCTCTTTTTGCCCAATATGGAGAGGATGTTCCCCATATCATACTTTCAATGCGCTTCCATCCCTAGACGCATGGACTGGAATCTCGTCAAGGATCAGGATGGAGTCATTCTCGGGACTCTAACTTTTCAAGGGGTCCGCACACTTGGTTACAACAGGCAGGTGACAGCTTTACGGCCAGGTTTATTCGCTAAGGAATATCCCGTCGGTGAAGTGGCCAGTTCGGCGAACACCTTTGTCAAGAAATTTCTGGCAAAGAAAGGAGAATTTCCCGCGCAAGGATTTAGAACTCCTGGCTGGGTTCATTCTCCGATGACAGGGTGGTGGACCCGGATGACCAAGTTTGTTTTGGAGGAATTGGAAGCTCCTCTTGCTCGAGCTGGATTGCAGATTCCCGTGCGGGCTACCAAGTTCGAGATTATCCAGAGTCACTTTCATTTCTTCTCCATATTAGAGAAGTATAATCCTGAGACTTGTACTTTCTTCACCCCTGTGGGGGAATTAGGCTTCGCTCTTCACGAGATGCATGAAGTCTCGGGTCTTCTTCTTGGGGACTTACCGTACGAGGAATTTGTTCAGGGATCTGTGAAACTTAAAATTTTAAAGAAGACCAGCCCCGAAATTTATGCCACCCTCTGGGAAGTCCTGTGTCACTTCCACATTTGTATGCAGTAGACAGGGGCCCGAGGAAGTGGCTTTAAATAAGTGTCTTGGGCGGAATATTTATTCCAGAACTTGACCAATAAGGGGGCCTCAGTGACCAGATTATCTGCAAGCACTTTGGAGGAGGTTCAGGCCCGAATCGATGATGCTACCTCCCACTACACCAATGAGGCTAAGGAAGATGTTTTCCCGGCTCATACGGAGTTTGAAAGCTTCCATTATCAAGCTCTGATTCCGATTTCCAACACGGCGCTATTGGCTGGATTCTTAATGTTGCGGCTCAAGCGTTGCGTCGTTCCTACTAGGCCGATTGATGCCCTTGCTGTCGAGGTGGTCTACCCAGCTGTTCTTTTGGCACATGGGAGACCTGTGAGCCTCCTCAATGCCATGGTGGGTTGTTTGCAGAATGGGCTGCGTGAATTGGCCTTAGATTTTACCGATATCACCGAGGTGGAGTCTGGAGGCCACAGGGTTTTCAAAACTCCCAATCCCAGGGTGCCACTGCCATATACCTATCTGATGGCTTGGTACGTGCTTCACTGCCCTCCCATAATGAGTGCAGCCTCTCCTCCAGGAGTCTCATTTACCCCATTTGTGCAACGACTAGAATCTACAAAATGGGAGGGAGGTTATATGGTTAGGATTCGCCAAATTTTGTTGCGAGACACCCACTACCATATCTTCCGTTGTTTCCCTGATTTCGAGGGCGGTGTCTATGGAGCAGAATATCAGGGTGTTTTCCATTAGTTTCTCTCTATCAGGCCAGGCTACTTGATCTTCCGGCAAGGCGCCAGCTGTTTCATTGAACCCTACCAACCCTATAGGTTTGCTCGCCAATTTGGGTATGATCAGTTATACGTCGGGAACCCTCGACCTCAACTCTCAGTTGTGGGCAATTTATATGAAGGAGCTAGGGCTTGGTATTATTCTGTGGCAGGTTGTACCAAGGCCATCTTCAGGCTTCCCCACAAAACACCCAATTCCTACACTTCCATAAGCTTCTGTAATTGGTATTTTACCGCTTCTCAGACTCCCAATTACAACCTGAATACATCTTGCCTAAAAGACATCAGGCATATGTATGCTTCGAGGAGGGGGTCAAAGACTTCCCGCTTGAGAGGGATTGACGAATTTCTGTCTATCGAGAACCAGCTTGCTGGACAGGAAGAAGAACAAAGAGCTGAGCCTGTTCCGCTAGAAGAACAACGAGTGGTCGATCCTCCCGCGACGAAAGCAGCGGGAAAAAGAAAACTTTCTACGGATGAAGTCGGCCAATATGACAAACAGACTCATCGGAAGTTGATTGTTGATTCTCCTCCCCCTAAAGGCCAACAAAAGCCCAAGTTGATGGCTGATGCCATCAGAGCTGCTGAAGATGAAGAACAGCAAGAATCTTCCGTGGCAGGCCTGCCACATAGAACTAGACTTCGTTCTCATGGTCCAGCTTTATCGAGCGAAGCTTCTTCTTACCATCCCCCTTAGGGCGAAGAGGGCGAATTAATGGCTGCAAATACAGAATCTGCTCCGGTGATGGACCTTCCTAGATCTCCTGCATTAGAACCAGGGGGTCTCGAAGAGAATCCATCCCCTCCTCCTTCAGCATTAATGTCACAAGCTGGTGATTTAATTCCCAGTCCTACAACAGGACTTATGAATAGACCAGCTGCTGGCACAAATCTTTCCGAACCTTCCGCCATCGGGGATGATGAGGAGCGAGTAGATTATGAAGGCTCCTCAACTGGTGACACAGCTGACGAAGATAGAGATGATGATGAGGATGCTGACATTGGCAACATGCCAGGTAATGACGTGGGGGACGACGAGCATAATTCTATGGATGATATAACCCTTTTTTATGATGCTCCCAAGGTCCCATCCGATAAGGCATCGGGCTATACTCCTTTTCACATCTCTGGTAAGCCTGGTTTTCTTCGAATTCTTCCGCATGTTCTTTCCGCGTTCCGACCCTTTTTTCGTGCAGGTTCGCCTCCTACCAAGACTACTGCTGCTACTACTTCGGAGCAGGATCCTGCGCAAGTGTCAGCTCCTCCACAAGAGCAACACTTGCCTGGCTCATCCACAGTGGCTGCTTCACTGACTCCTCCTGAACCGCAAGTTGCGCAGGTGTCAGCTCCTGCGCATGAGCAGCCTCTGCCTGCTTCGTCCACTGTAGCTGCTTCATGTGTCGCGTTGATGAAGATCTCACTTACACCAACAGAGGCGAGGCCAAGCACGTCTCAGGCAAAAGCAATGATGGCTTTGACCTCAAGCCCATCACAATTGAACGTTTCTACTGCTTCTGCAGCTTCAGCACCCGGATCCCCTGCACCAATTTCAATGGCTCTGGGGGCATCCTCAAGTGTCACTTCAAGTCTCGCCGGCGCACCTGAGTTCCTTCAAATCTCCTTGGTGTATTTGAATAGCCTCGCAAAGAAGGTAATTGAATATGTGGTGAGTGGTCAGGGAGCTTTCAATTCTTTCCAACCTCTTCTGGAAGCAGGCTTAAACGGAATCAGAAGTGTGGGAAACACTCCATGGTTCGAGCGCTGTTCTGAGATTATCCTTTGTTTGGAAGAACAACTACAGCATTTTGAGGCCTTGGGTCACAGAGAGCTTCAGCCACAAATTGTGTCTACTTTGGCCAGTCTTCAGGTTGTAGAAGTGCCTCGCCGGGAGGCGATAGAACGGGACTTGGCTGAAAGAGAATGTCAAATCACGGAGCTTCGCGAGCGTAATATTCGGAAGCGAGAAGAGTTAGAACGCTCGACTACTTCTATGAATTCACTTCATGATAGACTTGTTGAAGCTGAGGCTGAAGTCCTGCGATTAAAGGCTGAACTTGCCCGCGAAGAAAATATTGTCAATATCCTTAGCACCCAAAATGCTACTGGCGCTTTGGAATATCACACGCAGGCTCGAGCTTTGGAACAAGCCAGGAATGAAGCAGCGGCTATCATCACACCCAGTGAGGAAGAACTCTGGGCAAAGGCTGAAGCTCTGGTGCGAACCACTCACGAGGAGGAGCTAACTGAAGTTAGGACCCAACTTGTTTCTTTTGATTTGATGCACGAGTGAATTTTGCACTTGTAATGTTCTTTTGATAAGAACAAGTTTGTCTTGTATCACTTTCTTTTGGTTCTTGAATAAAAAGTGATATTGATTCCTCATTGTTTCTTGCATTTATCGTGTTTTGATTTTAAGCAACAAATTATGAGAAATGGCTGAGATGTATTCCCGATTTAGAATAGATCTCCACAAAGATTCTAGTGCAGAAAACTCTCTTTATTATCGTTTAAGATAACTCCAGAAAGTTTCAAACTGCTGAGGATTAATATTTATTATTTTCCCGTGATGAGGCTGACTAGTAGAATTCTTCCGGTGTTATTTTTTGCTTGGAACACTGAAAGAAGTCTATAAATGCCAGAGGTATAGCTTTTTAACTTGGCAGGGGGAATATTGCGATCAAGACAATTTTGAGGACTTATCGCTCTATTGACGAGAATTGATAAGTTGATTTTGTCAGAGGTGTGATTTTAACGTGAAAGGAGAAATATTGCGATCAGGGCAATTTTGAGGACTTATCACTCTATTGACGAGGATCGATAAGTTGATTTTGTCAGAGGTGTAATTTTAACGTGACAGGAGAAATATTATGATCAGGGCAATTTTGAGGACTTATCGCTCTATTAACGAGAATCGATAAGTTGATTTTGTCAGAGGTGTGATTTTAACGTGACAAGAGAAATATTGCGATCAGGGTAATTTTGAGGACTTATCGCTCTATTGACGAGAATCGATAAGTTGATTTTGTCAGAGGTGTAATTTTAACGTGACAGGAGAAATATTGTAGCGTCTCATTGGGGAGAACTGTTAAGAAATTAGGATATTTTATTGTCCCACTGAAAACTGGTTATTTATTACTCTGCCGAGGAGAGCTAATAAATTGACAATGCTCTTAATGATTTTAGAAACTTATCGTTCTATTAATGAGAATCGATAAGTGGATTCTGACAGAGGAGCTATAGCTGCATTGGTATTGATGCCAGCTAAACTTAGACTCTGTAGGGATGATGATCATCTGGGACGTAATAATAACCCGATGAGAATTTAGATTCTGCTGATGAGATACAGAGGTTTTGATTAACACTCTGTTAAGAGGGCTCATGACTTTGAGGAATAAATGTCGCGTTTGAAGACACAAGTGTAGGTTCTTCACTTAGAAGAATTGCAACGCTAAGGTGACCTTCGCGTTTGAGGTTCAAAAAGTGAGGTTCAGGCCTTCGTGACGCTGGCTTAAGCCTTGCACTTGGGATTTTGAACGCGGTTGTGAACTTCGCGTTTCAAAGATGGTTGGGATTCACTCCTAGAATCCCGTGCCATCTTAACAGCTTGACGGCTGTTATAAATAGACCTGAGTGGTCACATCAAGAGTTACTTGACTCTCAAACTTTTCGGCTATTTCCAAGAACGAGAACTCTCATTTGATTTCGACGAAATCTCTGATGAACTCCGTCTCCCTCGTTCGTAAACGATTCCTCCGATCGTCTGTGTTGATGGTGCCTCGAAGAATGGGTTCAAGCTCCAAGAAGGTCGCTGGAGCGACTTCCGAAACGCCGTCGGCTGAGGATGCAGGCGGTGTTCTTGTTCGTGCAGGGGCATCGTCGTCGTCATTGCCGCCGCAGGGGCTTCCCTGTCGTGGTAAGTGTTGACCGAAATAACTTGCCTTGGCAAGTTCTTTGAAAACCCTAGATGGGTTCTTGACAATGAGAAAGATGACTCGTTCTTGTTCGACGAAAACGCGGGGTTGGGATTCCATGTGGGTCTCGACTCTCGCGTTTGAGTTTTTTCAACACGAGGTTCGACTCTTGCGTTTGAGATTTTGGACGCGAGGCTCGACCTTCGCGTTTGAGATTTTGTATTTATGTTAACAGCTTGCTTCTAGTTGCTAACTTCTGCTTTTGATTGTGCAGTGCTTCTCCCAAACGTGCCGCTTTCACAAGAGCATCATTTTGGGTATATCGGTGGACCTGACGCGAATGAAATATTCAGTCTTCAGAGTAGAATTCCATTGTGTACCTTCCCTGACTCGGAGAGAGCGGATATGATTAAATTCCCTCGATGCTCTATGTAGGCGTATAAAACTGCTTATAGGTCCCTTAACACAGCTCGACACGGTGATTCGACAAACCAACGAACCATCGGGCGATGTATCCAAGCGTGATCGTTAGACCACAACATCGAAGCTAAGTGAGATGCAACAAAGCAGATTAACGAGGCGACGAGGTTAAACACCGAAGCGGATTTACTGCCAAATCGGGATCCGGACTGCCAAATCAGAGTTCAGATCGCCAAATCAGAGTTCGGATAAACCGTGAAACCGGAAAACGACAAAATGGCAATCACCTGGAGGACTCGGCCAAAACCGAGCCACTCGGGTGGCTCGGCCAAAACCAAGCCACCAGGAGGTGGCTCGGTGGCCGAGCCACCTGGGCCCAGATATGAGCCCAGATCTGGTTCTAAATGCCTATAAATAGGCTTGGTGGCTCATTGTTTTAGAGGTTAGAACTTTTTGAGGCGAAACTCTGCTGGATTAAGAGCTCAACTTTGGAGTTTTGAAGCTTTGAAGACTTGGACATTTTCAGATCTGGTTCTTGGCGATCATCCACGTCAAACAAGGCAGGAGTTCGAGAGAGAGATCAGATCTGAGATCTACACGGTCATCCTCTGGATCAAAACTTAGTTTTTGATCCCGAGAAGAGTATGGATTTCGCTTGGTCGATTTCGATTACTAAAGGCTATTATTTCCTTGGTGAAATAGTACCCCCGGCTGTTATTTCCTTCGTGAAATAGCACCCGTCATACCGTGTAGATCCGATAGGATCAAGATCGCGCGGTGGTCCACGGATTAACCCCGGCACAGGCGAAGAACCCACACAAGCAAGAGACGATCAAGATCGCGCGGTGGTCCACGGATTAACCCCGGCACAGGCGAAGAACCCACACAAGCAAGAGACCATAAAACAGGATCTTGCGATTTGTTCGAGAAAAGGAAAGTTGTAATTTTTATTTTTTTCTTTGATTTTGTTGTAACCGGATCTTATAAAAAGACCGGATCTTTTGTAACCGAAAAACAGTTGCTTAAGGAACAATGACTTCAATGAAAACGACTTTCACCGCGAACAATCTGGCGACCATAGTGGGAGCCACCGATCTCGCTGCTGAGATCGTTGCGTCGCAGCCGCGGATCTCAATCCCGGTCGAGGAGGAGGTCGAGTATGAATTCAACCAACAAAAGTTCGAGGAGTATCTATCATCCTCGTCCGGATCCACCTCCCCCCTCAAGTCCAAGAAGTTCTCCTCCAGGAGAAAAGTCCGTTGGTATGAAGAAGTGCAGAATGCCAACGAAGATCTCACCCCAATTGATGCCGAAGTTGCATCGGGTGAAGCTCCACCGACCTCCAACCAGGTTAAATCTGTTCCTGCCAACGCCTCCGCCGTTGAAGGAGTAGTGACTCTTTCAAAGAGAGCCCGCCAGAGGCGACGTCAACGCCTGGCGCGGCAACTCGCAAAGGCGATGGAGTCCACTGACGGAATCCGCTACAACGTGGATCTGAAGAACAGGAGAGGCAAACAGCCTCAACAAACAATGAATGGCAGCTCCTCCAAGCCGCGAACGAACGAATGGATCCGTGTCAAACGGAATCATTCAACACTTGATGAGCGCATTCGCAAGCGCCGCGCACTGTCAGCGCAAGCACGGGCTCAAGTCCGAGGAAGCCGCAGAAGACGCCAGAAGAAGTGTCAAAAGCCCCCCAACCCGCCAAGTCTGCGAAGCCGAAGTCTTGACCGCGATTCATGCTAATAGAAGCAACCTTCGCAGCCTTCAGCAAAAGTTCAACCTCCGGCGAACCACTCTAAATCGCCGATAATTCCCATGGCTACTCCGGGAGATCACGCAGAATCATCCCGAAGAAAGAAGTCAGTTTTGGAGCGCCTCGGTCCACTTCCCGATGGACGATGCAAAGCTCCAGTTCAAGAACGTTTGGGCCCGGTAAAGAAGCCCCGAACGACGCAACATGCTGGGGGTCGCCGCCACCCTCAACATGACAAAGAGATCAGGGTAGCTAGGCGCACCAATTTGCGCATTGAAGTCCAGGAGCCCGTTGAGAACTCACGCCCACAAAGGCATGTTTCGAGGCGCGTGACTTTTGAAAGCCCAAAGAAGGCAGTTCTCCCTCAGAAAGAAACATTGTCGTCTAATGACGATAGCATTATACCTGAGAAGTCGTGCCAACACACGATAGGTTACTCCGACCTTCAAGTAGACGAGTTGTACTATCGTGTTGGGGGTACGAGTAAAACCAAGAAAAGTAGTCCTCGAGAACTAGAAACTCAATGCCCCTGTTCCAAACTCATTCGTGCAGTATTATCTGAGTGCAACTACAGGTACTTGAAGATGCCGGGCACCTCGTCATCTTTGAAGGAGTACACCTTAGGAAATCTTGGCTCCGTCCTTTGCTTCTGAGACCGTTGTTGCCATTGCGGCTGCAATTGTTGTGGCGCTCTCTGCTGCTGCTGTTGCTGAGGTTGCAATTGGAAAGTTTGATTAGCATCAATTACATTAGCATGTGCCTTACCTTTCCCCCTTGGGTTGAAATTCTGTGCTGGAGCATTTGTCGCCTGTTGGCCTCTCTCCGCCTTCTTTCTCCTAAGGAATCGCTCAGCCTGCTCCCCTCGGACCTTCAGATCCTTCCACGTTTTGGACGGTGCTGTCCCCATCGCTTCTAACACATCCAAGGACAGATTATTATGGCAGGTCTGGAGAATGAATTCCTCAGTGATCGGGTCCCGGCAGTTCATCGCCCTAGCTGTTCACACTACCTGGCTTGAGACGGCGATACCAATCGAAGGCGGCTCCGCGAAGAGTGCCGACGAATGACCGCACCATCAGAGGCTCATTGCCAGAGATTACCCCCAGGTGTGATTTGAAATAAATCACATGCTGAGTGGGTGAACCCTTCCCATCAAACGGCGTGAAGTTGATTAAGTTGAACTTCGCCGGATACGGGATTGATTCCCATTCTCTCGGGTATGGACAAGGAATGCCAGTCTTCTTTATCTCTTGAGCGGAAATCAACGTATTGATTTTGCTCTCGAGATTTTTGATTTTCAGACTTTCACCCGAGTTTTCGTCAGCACGATTCTGAGGTGGAAGCGTGGTGTTGTGACTAGCATCCTCATTGCCACCCCCTGCATTAACGGGAGGGTTATTGGCGTTGCGAGCTTCATCCGCATCCGTATGCTCAACTTCCTGAACAACTTGATTACGGCGGCTTGGTTCACCTTGCAGGTTCGTCAGTGCCTGGATTTGTTGGTCATGCATTTCTCTCATACTCTGCATGGCCATCTGCATTTCGAACCTGAAGGCCTCCTGTTGTTTAGCCATGGCCTCTTCAAGCATCTTGGCCACTTGTTCTGCATTTATCATAAGTGCCTCGCGGGGTTGCCCCTCGCTGGATACTGTGTTGTCAGATGCGACTGCCGAACCGGCATCCGACTCTTCATCTTCTGAAGGTACCCTTGTCCGAACCCTACCGTAAGTTTTTCGTTTGATGGCTCCGGACTGCAGACGTGTTATACGCTGGGATGCTTTCAGAATTGACTCGAGATTATCTCGTGCCGATGTCCCTCTGCTGGTCATGTTGGTGGTGACCCTCGGAAATTCTCCATCTTCAACCACCATTCTTCTTTGCCGGAAACGCCTATGCCTTGGTTTTGGCGCTTCGGTACTAAGCCTTTCGAACACCGAAACTCTCTCGGTGACTGCCTTGATGCAGTTGCACTCAGACAGTACCGCTCGAATGAGCTTTGAACAAGGGCACTGGGTTTCTAGCCTTCGAGGACTTCTCTTTCTGGCTTTGCTCGTACCCCCAGCACGATAGTACAGCTCTTCCGTTTGAAAGTCGGAGCAACCTATCGTGTGTTGGCACGATTTCTCAGGTATAACGCAATCATCATCAGACGGTAACGTTTCCTTCTGAGAGTGAATTACCTTCTTCGAACTTTCGAGAGTCACGCGCCTCGAAACGACCCTTTGTGGGCGTGAATTCTCAACGGGCTCCTGAACTTCGATGCACAAAGTAGTGCGCTTGGGTGCCATGATTTCTTTGTCATGTTGAGGGTTACAGCGACCCCCATCATGTTGATTCGTTCGGGGCTTCTTCATCGGGCCCAAACATTCTTGGACTGGAGCTTTGTCTCTCTCATCGTGAATTGGACCAAGGCGCTCCAAAACTGGCTTCTTTTTTTGGGATGATTCTGCATGATCTCCCGGAGAAGCTATTAGAATTATCGGCGACTTGGGTTGATTCATCGGTGGTTGAACTTTTGTTGGAGGTTGCTTCGGCCTCCATACTTTGTGGGTTGGTGATGACTTTTTGGCCACTCTTCCCTCCTCCAACTTCTTGGCCTCCTGCATAAGAATTTTTGCTCGTGCGAGTAACGCGCGGCGTTTGTGAATCCGCTCTTCAAGTGTCGAACGATTCCGTTTGACTCGGATACATTCGTTCGTTGGCGGCTTGGAGGAGCTGCCATTCTTCAGTTGTTGAGGCTGTTTGCCTCATCTGTTCTTCAGATCCACGTTGTAGCGGATCCCGTCAACAGACTCCATGGCCTTTGCGAATTGTTTCGCCAGGCGTTGACGTTGCCTTTGGCGGGCTCTCTTCGAGAGAGTCATCACGCCCCCTGCGGCAGAAGGGTTGGCCAGAGCAGATTCGAGATCCGCGGCTGCGACGCTCCGATCTCGGCAGCGAGATCGGCGGCTCCCACTGTGGTCGCCAGATTGTTCGCGGTGAAAATCGTGTCTTTCTTCATTGTTGATTCCATTGTCATCTTAAATAATAGCTTTTTGAGTTACAAAGATCCGGTCTTTTTATAAGATCCGGTTACAATGAAAATCAAAGAAAATAAAAAAAAGATTACAACTTTCTCCTTATTTGTCGAACAAATCACGAGCTCCTGTTTTGCGATCGCTCGTTTTGTGGGTTCTTCGCCTGGGATTATTTGCATATGAGTCTCGTTTATTTCTTTCATCATCTTCCAGTATTAACCGTGTTACGACGACGGCTCGCCGCGGTTCGTAATGCTTGCCGATTTGTTGGCATGCATTTCTCTCATGGCTTCTTTGCATGGCCATCTGCATTTCGAACCTGAAGGCCTCCTGTTGTTTGTAGCCATGGCCTCTTCAAGGCATCTTGGCACTTGTTCTGCCACTTATCATAAGTGCCCGCGGGGGTTGCCCCTCGTTGGATACTGTGTCTGCAGATGCGCTTGCCGAACCCGGCATCCGACTCTTCATTTCTGAAGTTACCCTGTCCGAACCCTACCGTAAAGTTTTTCGTTTGCATGGCTCCGGCACCTCAGACTGTGTTATACCGCTGGTGGGATGCGCTTTCAGAATTGACTCGAGATATCTCGTGCGATGTCCTCTGTCCATGTCAATGGTTGTTGGTGACCCTCGGAAAATCTCCGATTCTCAAAACCACCATTCTTCTTTGCCCGAAACGCCCTATGCCTCGGTTTTTGCGCCGCTCGGTACTAAGCCCTTTTTCGAACACTGAAATTCTCTCAGGGACTGCTGTGATGCAGTTGCACTCAGACAGTACCCCCCAGTGCGAGCATAGTTTGAACAAGCGCACTGGTTTCTAGCCTTCGAGGACCTTCTCTTTCTGGCTTTGCTCGTACCCCAGCACGAAGTACAGCTCTTCCGTTTGAAAGCTCCGGGGGAGCAAGCCTATCGTTGTGTTGGCACGATTCTCAGCGGTATCAACGCAATCAGATCAGCGTAACGATTTCCTTCTGAGCGTGAATTACCTTCTTCGAACTTCGGAGAGTCACGGCTCGAAACGACCCTTGTGGGCGTGATCTCAACGGCTCCCCTGACTTCGATGCACAAAGAGTTAGTGCGCTGCGGCTGCCATTGATTTCTTTTTCGGGTTGAGGGCTCTACAAGACCCCATCATGTTGATCGTTCCGGCTTCTTCATCGGGCCAAACATTCTTCCTGTGACTGGAGCTTGTCTCTCTCATCTGGAATTGGACCAAGGCGCTCCAAAACCTGGCTCTTTTTGGGATGAATTCTGCCATGATCCGGAGAAGTATTAGATTATCGGCGGACTTGGCGTTGATTTCATCGTGGTTGAATTTGTTGGAGTTGCTTCGGCCTGGCCGCCCATACTTTGTTGGCTGGAATGACTTTTGGCCCCACCTCTTCCCTCCTTCACTTCTTGCTCCTGCCCATTTAAGAATTTTTGCTCGTCGGAGAGAACGCGCCGGCGTTTTGTGAATCCGCTCTTCAAGTGCGGAACGATCGTTTGACTCGGATACATTCTTCGGTTGCGCGGCTGGAGGAGCTGCATTCCTTCAGTTGTTGAGCTGTTTCCTCATCGTTCTTCAGATCCACGTCGTAGCGGATCCCGTCAACAGACCATGGCCCCTTTGCCCGATGTCGCCAGGCGTTGACGTTGCTTGGCGGCCGCTTCGAGAGGTCATCACGCCCCCGTGCGGCAGAGGTTGGGCCAGGCAGATCCGACATATGGAATTGTAGAATCTCAGCCCGATCGCGACTTGCATCCAGCGGGCGAATCTTCGTTGGTCGTTTCCACGTTCATACAACGAGTTTCTCCTGGAGAGAGTTCTTGGACTTCGGTAGGGGAGGTTGATCCGGACCATTCGGACACATAGTACTCTTCGAAACTTCTGCTGGCTGAACTCACACCCCACGCACCGGGATCGAGATCCTCTCCGATCTGCTCGATCTCTCCGCAGTAGACCCGGCCCTACGTTCGTCGTCGCCAGATTGTCGTTGTGAAAATCGTTGTTGTGCGTGTTCTTCTAATTGGTTTTGATGGTCCACACATAAATATGAGACCAAAGATTCCGGTCTTTATAAGTATCCGTTACAATGAAATCAAAGAAAATAAAAAAAGATTACAACTTTCTCCTTATGTGTCTGAAAAATCACGAGCTCCTGTTGCGTTCGCTCGCTTGCGGGGTTGTTTGCCTCGCTAGGTTATCCCGTACCCACCGCAGATCTAATCCGGTCGGATCTACGCAGTATGATTGTGGTATTATTTCGCCAAGGAAATAATAGCGAGCGGTACTAATTTCGCCCAAAGGAAATAGTAGCCTTTAATTTCTCAGAGATCAAAGACCAGCTTTGCCATCCGGAGTATGCTGCTAGATCTGAGATCCGGTTCTCTTCGAACTCTTGCCTTATTTGCGTTGACGCATCGCCCGAGCACCAGATCTGGGAGAAACAATCTCGATAGTCCAAAGCTTGGACTTTTTTAGATCTGAGCTTCAACCCAGCACGCAGCTTCGCCTCGCCAAATTTTCTAACCCTTGAACATAATGCAAACCCAAGCCCTATTTATAGGCACTTCTGCAACTGTGCCGGGCACAGATTCTGGCCGGGCACCTATACGTGGCTCGGCTCTGGGCCGGCCACTCTATAGGCGGCTCGGCTTTGGCCGACCCACCTATAGTGGCTCGGTTTTTGGTCGAGCCCCTATAGGTATTTGGGTTCCCGTTGTTTTCCTTCTTTCCGGTTCTGTCTTGCTTATGTCAGTTTGTGTTGATTTAGACTCTGATTCGTTGACCTGTGATTTGGCAGTAAATCCGTCCTGATTTGGCAGTAAATCCACTTCTGAGTTCAGTCCGAAACTGATCTTTGATTCGACGTGATTCGTCCGAGGTCCGCCTTGGTTGGATTGACTCGTTGACTCTTCAACCCGTTTGCTTGATTGCCCACGCCGATGTGGATTATTCTGTTGTTTGCGTGCGTCAATTAGCCTACGTAGCCTCGTTAATTCGCTTCGTCGTGGTTTCGCTTGGCTTCGGCGTTGGTGGGACTAAAAATCGTTCTGCATACGTCGCCCCGATGGTCGTTCTCGAATCGGCCGTTTTGTCGAGCTGTGTTAAGGGGACTATAGGCCATTTTAATACGCCTAATATTATATATCATATATATTATATATATTATTATATATATTATATATATATAATATATAATATATTATATATATATATATATATATATATATATTATATATATATGGACGACCTCATTTACTGTGTCTATTAAGCTCTCCTCTTGATATTATAAATGTCGGGACAAGGATGCGGTCGAGATAAAACTCGTACCCTGAGAGCTAGGCAAGCAGAGCCTGAGCCGTAGCTGTAGGATCTGAAATAGATACACTAGAACACTAGAGGGGGGTGAATAGTATTCTTTTAAAATTTATACAAAGTAGATTATAAATTGCAAAGAAAAATGGCAATCTCAGAAATTCACAATCACAAACATAAAGTTTTATACTGGTTCCACCAATCCGGTGTACATCCAGTCCCCAAGCAAATCTCGCTTGAGAGTTTCCACTATGATTTTGAATAAACTTACAAAATCAAAAGCAAACCTGACCAATTTGCAAGTCCCTACAAATTACAACTCCAATTTGACAAATACCTTGCTAATTTGTACACCAATCTCTAAACCAAGATATTAACACCTCTCACAACTTGAGAACTTTTTGAAGCAACAATTTCAATTCCTATAAGCCTTGATTTGTAGTGTAGTGTAGTAGTGGCTTAGGAATGATTCTAACTTCTGTAAATTACCTAAACAATAAGTATTTGAATGATGTTCAAAGGCAATTTCAGAAACTTTTCCTTTTCTCAAAGTCTGAATATTTTTCACTTGAAAAAAATGCACAAATATCAAAGCTTATGGGTATCTCAATATCTACATTTTTCTGAACAAATAACCTATTTATAGCCCTTGAAAAGATAAGTTTTTGAACTCTAAAAACATTTAAAAACGGCTATAAATAGTCATATATTCAAACTTTAAATTCTAAAAAAACTGTATCTGTAGTCGACTACAAGACTGATTAGTCGACTACACTGAGTTTAAACAGACTCTGTGTATTCAGAAAATTTCTCAGTAGTCGACTATAAAGTTCATTAGTCGACTATACTGTAATTTGTCAGAAACTTAGAAAATAAATTTTGCCTTTAGTAGTCGACTATAATGACAATTAGTCGACTATTCTATAAAATAACAGAAACTTATATTTCTGTCATAAACTTGAGTAGTCGACTATTATCCATATTAGTCGACTATACTGTAAATTTACAGAAACATATATTTAAGACAAAAACATGAGTAGTCGACTACTATTCTAATTAGTCGACTACTAAGAGTTAGAAAATGATATAAATTCAATGTTTTGACACTCTATTATTAATTATAATTTAATGGTTAACATAAGGAATTTCTATAGTTAACCAACACACTAAGCCTGTGTTAGTGTGTTCTAATATTTATGTGTGTTTGTGTGTGAGTGATCAAGGCTTGTACAATAATTCTAAGTAAAAAAATGTAAAATACATTATCTCATATGTTCTTCATCTTCTTCACTTCATAATGCCTTGAATCTCAACTTGCACTTGTTCATATTTTGATATTAAAAGCTGCATATAAGAGTTAGTGTATTTGTATAACATACATTGTATAAATCGTTATCATCAAAATAATATCATGGAGATATGATAATCAACATTCTCGCCCTTTTTGATGATAACAAATAATTTATGCATAAGTATGTATTTTATAACAAGGTTTAAACATTATGAAATAACCATACTTACTCCCCCTGCATATAAGCAAATTAGAGTCTATAACAACAATACATAAATAATATAGATGACCATACTTACTCCTCCTGCATATAAGCAAATTTGAGTCTATAACAACAATACATAACCAACCATTTCTCCCCCTTTGTTATCAACAAAAAGAAATAAACAATTATGCTAAATATGATATTATTTCTTCAACATGAGCTAATACTTCAAACAAATCATCCAGATTATGAACATAGTCCATAACTTCACCCATCCAAATAGGTAGGCAAAGAATTACCATAAAGACCAAAAGTTCCACAATGTTCATCACCATGATCTGTTTAAAATATATAACACATATATTAACTATCCAAACATAGACATTATAGCAACATACCATATTACATATGTCTTAATAACAACCCACAACTACATAGTTTTTGATACTTAACCATAGATAATCAAAATAACATAATTGTTTTGAAACTAAAAACATCCAAATATAAAATGATGCATGCATAAACTTCTAAGGTGCTAGAGGAGGTTGATGTCCTTTAAAGTATGCATTAAGCTTTGTGTCCAAGTCTTCAAACTTCTTGATTAGCTCTTCTTGATTACTAATGATATAGGAATTCTGAGAATATAGAGCTCTCTGACCAGTTTCAAGTTCAAGAATATGTGCACTTAGAGTGTTGTATTGCACGTCTAAAAAACATGAAGGTTCTGTAGGAAATGGTGGTGGTGGTTGACTAGAAAAAGTTCCAGCTTGAGTTGAAGATTGTGGAATATCTTGTGAAATTTCTTCTTGATGTGGATGAGGTTCATCTTGAGGATTTTGTTCTTGAATTTCAAAATTGGTTAACTTCATCCTAGTTAGGGCATTAGAATCAAAAAATTCAATAGAACGGACAACAGAATTTTCAGATTGAAGATCCACATGAAATTTGTTAAAGATTTTTGTTAGAAAAGCACCATATGGAAGAAATCCTCTTGCAATTGTCAGAAGATTGTCAAAGTAAACTTCAGCCCAATTAACTTGGATATTTCCCATTATAGCATATAGAGCTTTTGCTAAGTCCAGGGAAATGAAATGGAAACTCCCAGTTTTTGGAAACAAGTTATATACTAAGATTCGTGCAATAAATCTAGGAATTGGACGAAGTTTGTTTGAGTTATTTAAAGGTTTACCATATCCAGGAAGAAATATATGATTAAATAAAAGATCTGAATCATTCATCCTAACTGACCTAAGAGAAACTCCTTGATAAGGAATATTGAAAAATTTTCCAATTGACTTTGTAGTCAAGTCAATCTCTATTCCTTTAACAAGAGTTTTGAGTTTTTCAGAACTACCAATAGTTCCAACACGTTCTATATTAGTATAGAACAATTGAACAAGAAAATGATATGTGGGTTTTCTATTTTCAGCAGAGAATAATTCAAGCAATCCTACATTTTCAAAGTATGATCCAAAGTTCTAGGAAATGAAATCATCAAATTTCACAAATCGTCCTGGAAGAACTTCAAAAGTTGATATTTTATTAAATTCTTCTAATAAATCAGGACTTTTCAAGTAAATGATGATTTTATCGTTAACAGAAGTATGGATTTGCTTAGCTTTCTTAGCTCTAGACATGATTAATCAAAGAAATAACAAAAGATTCAAAGATCAAGTTGAGAATTTTACCACAAACTGTTGAAACCCTAGATTAGTCGACTAGTACTTGGTGTAGTCGCCTACTAAACTTGACAAATTGCAGGAAAATGAAGAACTTGATGAAAATTTGAGAGGAACGAAGATGCCCTAACCTGGAATCCGTGGGTTCTGAAGAGAGGAAGAAGAGAACTCGGTTTTGGGATGAGTTAGTGGGTAGTTTTTAGGTTTTTATTTTTTCTTTTTAAAAGAAATTCATTGTATGGTCCAGATTTGACTATAAAATAAATGTAAGGTGAAGATTTTATCTTAGATATGTGGCTAGGATTGATAAAGTTAAAAATTTATGGTTGAGATGAATTTTACTTAAATGAAATGGGTATTAGATTTTGGGTTTTGGGTTTGTTTTAAAAAAATCCAATAAGCTTTAAAACTGTAAAACTGTGAATTCAGTATTAGTAGTCGACTAATAAGAAAAGTAGTCGACTACACTGTAATCGACAGAAAGTTGATTTTTAGTTTTTGACTCAGAGTAGTCGACTATAGTTGAAATTAGTCGACTACACTGTAAATGACAGAGAGTTGATTTTAAGATTTTAACTTAGAGTAGTTGACTATAGATGAAATTAGTCTACTACACTGTAATTCACAGAAAAACTTATATGCAAAACTTGTGCATGTAGTCGACTATAGGTCAAATTAGTCGATTATTAAGGTTATGTATGCATATGTGTTTGTTTTAAAATTTTAATCTAAGTCTTCAATTGAACATATACCTAATTCTCTTCTTAATTTTACATAATTTTCTTCTTTTAAGGGTTTTGTTAATATATCTGCTATTTGTTTATCAGTAGATATAAATTCTAATGAAATGTCACCTTTAAGCACATGATCACGTAAGAAATGATGTCTTATGTCAATGTGTTTTGTACGTGAATGTTGAATAGGATTTTTAGATAAATTAATTGCACTAGAATTGTCACACATTATAGATGATATTGGACAATTTATGCCATAATCAGATAATGTTTGTTTTATCCATAAAATTTGAGCACATGCAAGACTTGCAGCAATATATCCAGCTTCAGTTGTTGATAATGATACTGAATTTTACTTTTTACTAAACCAAGATACAAGTGAATGTCCTAAGAAATAACATGTTCCACTTGTACTTTTTCTATCGGATTTACATCCGGCAAAATCAGCATCACTATATGAAATTAAATCAAATGAACTATGTTTTGGATAAAACAAACCATAATTTGTAGTATCTTTAATATATCTAAAAATTCTTTTTACTACTTTAAGATGTGATTCTTTAGGGTTAGATTGAAATCTAGCATATAAACATACACTAAACATAATATCAGGTCTACTTGCAATAATGTAAAGAAGTGATCCAATCATACCTCGATAAAGCTTTTGATCAACATTCTTACCATTTTCATCTTTGTCAAGAGATGTAGTAGTACTCATTGGTGTTGGTTTGCTTGTTGTATTTTCCATTCCGAAACGTTTGAGTAAATCTTTTGCATACTTGCTTTGATTGATGAATATTCCTTCTTTCAATTGTTTAATTTGTAGTCCAAGGAAGAAATTCAATTCACCCATGTGACTTATTTCAAATTCATCCTGCATAATCTTAGCAAACTCTTGACAAAGATTGTTGTTAGTAGAACCAAAATAATATCATCTACATATATTTGGATTAGTAAAATATCTTTATTTATTTTCTTAATAAATAATGTTGAATCTACTTTTCCAATTTCAAAACCTGAAGTTAAAAGAAACTTCTTTAATCTATCATACCATGCACGAGGTGCTTGTTTAAGTCCATATAAAGCTTTCTTAAGTTTAAAAACATGATTTGGAAAACTTTCATGTTCAAAACCTGGAGGTTATTCTACAAAAACTTCTTCTTTTATAAAACCATTTAGAAATGCACTTTTAACATCCATTTGAAATAATTTAAAATTCATAAAGCATGCAAATGCAAGTAAAATTCTAATTGATTCTAAACGAGCAACATGTGCATAAGTTTCATCATAATCTATTCCTTCTTCTTGATTATAACCTTGAGCAACTAATCTAGCTTTGTTTTTAACAACTTTACCAAATTCATCTAATTTGTTTCTAAAAATCCATTTTGTTCCAATAATAGATTTATTTTGAGGTCTAGGTATAAGATCCCAAACATTATTTCTAGTAAATTGATTAAGTTCATCTTGCATAGCAATTATCCAAGAATCATCAAGAAGTGCTTCTTTTATATTTTTAGGTTCAATAGTTGAAATAAAAGCAGTATGAGCAATCAAATTAAAATAAGATCTAATAGTTACTTTATCAGAAATATTTCCAATAACTAAATCATGTGGATGATTTTTAACTTCTACAAAACCTTTAGGTAAATCATTTTGTAAATTATCATCTTTTGTAATATCTATAATTGGAGAATCATGAATAGTATCAATTATATCATCATCATTATTTAAAATAATAGGTGATTTTGAAAAAATTTCATCAAATAAAACATGTAAAGATTATTCAATAACTAGTGTTCTTTTATTATATATTCTATATGCTTTACTGTGATTAGAATATCCAACAAAAATTCCTTCATCAGATTTAGAATCAAATTTATCTAAGTTATCCTTTGTGTTTAAAATAAAACATTTATAATCCAAAACTTTAAAATAAGATACTTTAGGAATTTTGTTATAAAATAATTCATAAGATGTTTTCTTTAAAATAGGTCTTAACAAAACTCTGTTTAATACATAACAAGTTGTTGATACAGCTTCTGCCCAAAAATATTTCGGTAAATTACTATCACACAACATGGTACTAGCACATTCCTATAAAGTTTTATTTTTTCTTTCTACAACTCCATTTTGTGGAGCAGCACGAGGAAAAGAAAAAGTATGTGATATACCATGTTTATCATAAAAATTTGCAAATAATTCATTTTCAAATTCACCTCCATGATCACTACGTATAGAGATAATAGAAGTAGATTTTTGATTTTGAATTCTTTTGTAAAAAATAGAAAACTCATTAAAAGCATCATTTTTATGTTTAAGAAAAATTACCCATGTAAATCTAGAAAAATCATCAACAAGAATAAATACATATCTACTTCCATTTAAAGAGGCTACTCTAGAAGGACCGAAAAAATCTATGTGAATTAATTCTAATGGTCTACTTGTAGATATTATATTTTTAGATTGAAAAGATGATTTGTGCATTTTTCCTTGTTGACATGCATCACAAAAATTGTTTTTAAAAGACATCTTAGGTAAACCATTTACTGAATCATTTTTAGAAATCTTAGAAATGTGTTTAAAGTTAACATGTCCAAAACGTTTATGCCATAAAATAGAATCATTAGATGATGCAATAAGACAATGTTCATTTGAAAAATTATTCAATATGTTATTCTTTCTATGACCTTTAAAAATAATAGTAATTAAATCAATATCATAAATTAAGCAAGATTCTTTTTCTTAAATCAATATCATAAATTAAGCAAGATTCTTTTTCAAAAACAATTTTAAAACATTTATCACAAAGTTAACTAATACTAAGTAAATTATGTTTAGGACCATCAACTAATAGAACATTATCAATGACAGGTTTCTTTGGATTACCGACAGATCCAATACCGATGACTTTTCTTTTGTTGTTATCTCTAAAAGTAACGGTACCACCATCCTTGTTTTGAAAAGATGACAATAATTGTATGTTTTCAGTCATATGTTTGGAGCAACCACTATCTAAAATCCACCTATCTTTATTGGGTACCTGAAATAATAAATATTTATATTTTTGGTACCCATACTATGTTGGGTCCTTTAAATTAGCCTTTAGGAAACCAAACCCATGAAGAGTTTGATTTGCCTAAATAGTTAGTTGATAAACAAATATTTTTAATAAAATCAGAAATATAAAAATTCTTATGTAAAGAAGATAATTCTTTTGGAACCCAAATAGAAAACAATTTTAATTTCTTTTTACACAAATTTTCATTTCTATATTCATACAAATCACAAGAAGGTTTTACAAAAATTGTTTTCTTTGATTTATTTTTATTAAATTGAAAACCCAATCCTTTTGTCTTTTGTGATTCTTTTTGAAAAGAAAGTATATTATTAAGATTTTATTTACCTTTATTGAATTTGCTTACATTCAAACATATATCCTCATATTTTGATTTAAAAGAAGAAATATCTTTATCTAAACTATTAATACGAATTTTTAAATCATTACATTCTTATTTTAAATAAACATTTTTATTAGATAAACATTCATTTTCTTTAAGCAAAGAATAATTTTCTTCTTTCAATTTAATTACTTAAGAATTCGAAATAGTAGAAGAATGAAAATCATAAGTAATCTTTTATTTTCACCTTTAAGAAAATTATGTGAAGTTTTTAATCTCACAAAAGTTTCATATAATTCATTGAAAGCATCTAAAAGTTCTTCAATGTCACTTACTTCATCTTGTGCCATAAAACACATGTGAGCACTTTCCTTTTCTTTAATTTCTTCATCTGAAGATGACTCATCACTATCATCCCAAGTGACTGCCACTGCTTTCATTTTCTTGTTATTTTGAATGTTATTAAAGTTGTTGAAATAACTTGATTTTTGCTTATTCTTTAACATTGGGCAATCTTTCTTCATATGACCTGGTTTATTACACTTAAAACAAAGAGGGTTATTTGAAATTGAACTCTTAGATTTAAAATTACCTCGTTTTATAAATTTTTAAAATTTTCGTGCAAACATGCCCATTTTCTCATCATCATCATCTGAATCTTCTTTATAGGAAGTAGTATGAAATGCAAGTACTTTCTTGTTCTTTGTTTCTTCATCATTCTTTCTATCTTCAATTTGAACTTCATACGCCTTTCTTGTTCTTTGTTTCTTCATCATTCTTTCTATCTTCAATTTGAACTTCATACGCCATAAGATTTCCAATAAGATTTTCAACCGTAAGAGTTGACAAATCATTGGCTTCTTCGATTGCGGTAACTTTCTTTTTTCATTGTGGAGTAAGTGATCTGAGTATTTTTCGTACCATCTCCACTTGTATTTATGTTTTTCCAAGACCAATGAGAGAATTTGTGATGTCGGTGAATCTTGTGAACATTTCTCCAATAGTCTCATTTTCCTTCATCTTAAATAATTCAAATCTGTGTACAAGAACAGGAATTTTAGATTCTTTAACTTTATTTGTACCTTCATGAGTTACCTCAAGTGTATGCCAAATATCGTATGCAGATGTGGCCGTTGACACCCTATTGAACTCATTCTTGTCAAGTGCACAAAATAATGCATTCATTGCTTTTGAATCTAAATTTGCATTATTTCTTTGTGAAGTAGTCCATTCTGAAAATGGAGTTGTTGGCTTCTCATATTTTGTTTTCACAACGTTCCAAAGTTCGTAGCCAATAGATTGAAGGTAAATCTTCATTCGGCACTTCCAATAGTTGTAGTTTAATCCATCGAACATTGGTGAACGATTTGTAGAGTGACCTTCTTTGAATTGTGAAGTATTTGACGATGCCATCTTTCACCTTGCTCTGATACCAAATGTAGGATCTGAAATAGATACACTAGAACACTAGAGGTAGGGTGAATAGTGTTTTTTTAAAATTTATGCAAAGTAGATTATAAATTATAAAGAAAAATGGCAATCTCCAAAATTCACAATTACAAACACAAGGATTTATACTGGTTCCACCAATCCGGTGTACATCCAGTCCCCAAGCAAATCCCGCTTGAGATTTCCACTATGATTTTGAAACCTTACAAAATCAAAAGCAAACCTGACCAATTTACAAGTCCCTATAAATTACAACACTAATTGACAAACACCTTGCCAATTTGTACACCAATCTCTAAACCAAGAGATTAACACCTCTCACAACTTGAGAGAACTTTTGAAGCAACAATTTCAATTCCTATAAGCCTTGATTTAAAGTGTAGTGTAGTAGTGGTTTAGGAATGATTCTAACTTCTGTAAATTGCCTAAACAATAAGTATTTGAATGATGTTCAAAGGTAATTTCAGAAACTTTTCTTTTTCTCAAACACACTGGGTTTTCTAGCTCACCCAAAACCTTACAACACTCACAATGTAACAAATATAAATTTGTTCTCTACAATAGATGAGAACACAATTAAGCATAACTCAATGTTACAATCTCTCACAATCTTAATATACTATGTATGCAAATACAATAAGCTTAAGTGGGTGTGTGTAACAATGAGATAATATAATCAAATCTAAACTCAATACAAATCAAACTAAACTCAATATAAAACTAGCTTTAAAGAATGATAATCAAATAACTAAGCAAATGTAAAGCTAGATAGAGTTTAGAAAACTTCTCCAATAGATGACAAGATGGAGAAATGGAGATTGGAGCCCAAACAAGAAGATGATCTTCTCCACTTGTGAAAATAATCTTCAAACCAAACAAACACTAAAACACACTTAAATCCTTGTTTAAAACTCTTTAAACTTGTTTAAAATATTTCTTGAGTTACTTTAGAAGTATGAGGGCATGGGTATTTATACCCACGTGAAATCTCAGCCAAAACTCCCAAAACAAAAGACCAAAAACCCCAGCCAACGGTAACAAAAAGAAATTTGCGGTCGACCGCGATCCAGGACTGAAACAGAGAATGCAATCAGAACTTCATCGGTCGACCGGTGTGGTCGACCGATGGAGCTCTCGGTCGACCGCATCGGTCGACCGACCAACTCTCTGCTGCCCACTGCCGACTTAACATATGAGCGGTCAACCGGATCGGTCGACCGATAACTGATACTTCAGAAAAACAGTTTTAAGCAGATTTTTGACTTTTAGAAAATTGTTAAAAATAACAAATGAAGTCCAAAAATAATGAAACTTTGGGAAATGTATATAAACATGTAAATGAACATGTTACAAAAAGAATTTTCCAAATTGCATTTCCCATTTGTGAAAAATCATCTGTTTTGTAAAAATATGCACGAACATGCACGAACGAAAAACATGATTTTGTAAATTCAATTAAACGTAACAAATCAATTTCAAACTTGATGAAACTTTGGGAAATGTTTGCAAATGTGATTTTGAACATGTTACAAAAAAGAATTTTCCAATTTGCATTATTAAAAACACAATAGAAAATATGAAATATATATAATTTCATATATATAACCATAAAAGATCAAAACACATGTATGTATATATATAACTATATATATGCATAGAAACCAAAACTTCTGTATATGTATATAACTATATATATATATATACGAAGAAACCAATAAATGTGTGTGTATATGATATTGAGCTTAGAGTATCTAACACACATAATATAACATCTAAACTAAAGTTACCCAAGCAATGATCTTGATCTTCATTGTAGCTCAACTTGGTATACGTTGCAGATGAAGCTTGAACTTGATTTTTAACTTGAATTGTATGTTGCTTCACTCTACAATTCCGCCAACCTCCATTTGATACCGTCGTTGAAGCGCTATTCCATCCATCCTCCAACACGTTGTTTGTCTAGAATAAATACGAAAACACAAACACTAGACAAACAACATTAGAAGTAAATTGTTTGTTAAACATCATCAAAACAAGAAGGCCAATATAATGTTCTTTTAAAATTTATGCAAAGTAGATTATAAATTGCAAAAAAAAAATAACAATCTCAGAAATTCACAATCACAAATATAAAGTTTTATATTGGTTCCACCAATCCGGTGTACATCCAGTCCCCAAGCAAATCTCGCTTGAGAGTTTCCACTATGATTTTGAATAAACTTATGATAATCACATTTTATTATAATTTTATACCCTCATTATCTATTTTATATGAATAAATATACCACTAATAATTATTTTTATCTTTAATTGCAGGTTAATGAAGAATAAATCCTAAAAATCCCATCTCTCAACAAAGACCCTTGAGTAAATGAAGAAATAAGAGAAATTCAAGAGGCCAAAGTGAAATATTTGAATTTTAAAAGCCCAAAAGCCTATGGTAGCTCCTCCTCTTTATTCTCAAGTGAGCTTGAAGGCCCAAAGCCCATCAAAAAAAATGATTACACCCATGAGTCTCCATGGACCGGACTTGGCTGCAAATAGTTGGAATGGACCGGACTTGGATGCAAAGAGTTAATTTTGAAAATCATGTGAATGGGCCGGATGTGGTTGCTACAGATTTGGATGGAGATCGGACTTGATTTAATTTCGAAAATCAAATACAATTGGGCCGGACTTGCTGCTGCAACTGATTTTCATTTTCTTTTGAAAATCAAATGAAGCATGAATTGGGCCGGACCTGCTACAAGACTTGGCTTTTAATTTTGAATCTCCATTGGACCGGACTGCTGCAAGATTTGGATGTTCATGTGAGTCTCCAAGTCCACATAAAATTCTAGAATATTATGATGTCAGCCATGACCGGACTTGGGCTGCAAACTTTAATTTTGAAAATCAAAACTCCATTGGACCGGTTGCTGTAGAGATTTAAATTTTCATTTTGAAAAGCATTGGACCGGACTTGATTGCTGCAACTTGATTTTCATTTATTTTTGAAAATCATATGGGCCTCCTATGTTGGGCTAGAGAAGAACAAAAAACAATTTTGGTTAAAGTTTGCAAATGAGCCCTTTTGCAGAATTTAGCCAATTTTGCATAAAAGCCCCTCCACAAAATCTTGGTTTGGGCTCCACATGCCTTATCAAAATTTTGATCATGTGTTCGTGGTCAAAACTCATTGGGTTTCAGCCATAAGTTCACTGCCTTTTGCAAATAAGCCCCTCTAAGACATTTATGGGCTGTTTTGCAAATACAACTTGATTTTCATTTATTTTTGAAAATCATATGGGCCTCCTATGTTGGGCTAGAGAAGAACAAAAAGTAAATTCCAACCCATTTATTCACTAACAAATTCAAATGTGGAGATTGCTTTGCTTGGGGCTCAAGACAAATCCAATGGCTCATATTCATTGATGATTACTATAAATAGGGGTAAAGAGTGAGGGGTTAAGGGTGTAAAAAATTTTGTAACTCCTTTTGGAGAGGAGGACTACTCTTAATTGAGAAGGCCTTCCAAAAATTATAACTTTAGTTGCAATTAATAATAATAATTTTTCTCCTCTTTAAATTTATTCTTTCTCCTCTTTGTTGAATGATGAGGATGGAGATGAAGAGCAAAGTAAAGGTTTGCATTTTTTTTCTCTTTTATTTCTTTTTAGTAATTTCTTTATTATTGCTTATTAGTTAGATTTCTCAATAAAGTATGGTCTTTTTGCATAAGACACCCATCCAAATTGTTACCAAAGGGGAATGAAATCCAAACCTCAAAATTTCAGTCCCATTTTGCAAATAAGCCCTCATAAACTTCAGTCCCATTTTGCAAATAAACCCCCCAAAGTTTCGGCCATTACCTCTTTTTGCACAAAACCCCCCGAAGTAATAGTGCATACATGCCCCCTAGTCTATCACAAGAATAAAAATGCAACCTTTACCACAAAATAAGAGGATGGTGAAGAGGAACTTACCCAAATCAAGAGGCTTGAAATCCCCAATCCAAGAGCCAAGATCCGAGCTTGAAGGTGGAGAGAGAAACCCTAGTGAGAGGTGAAAATTTTCGGCCAAGAAGGAGCATACAAAAACCCGAATTTCTTTGGGGTATGGAGCTCTTGAAAGAAAAACAATGGAGGAGGTTTGGAGGAAGAAGATGAATTCTCTTTTGAAAAGAGGGGGGAAAACAAAAGGGGAAACAAATTCAAACAAGAAAGAAAACAAAGAGGGGGGAAACAAAATGAAGAAAAAGACAAAAGGGGGGGGGACCATGAAAAAAGCAATTTTCTTTTCATTCTTGGTTTTATTTCTTGATTTTATTCATTCATCTTTCTTGCCTTGTGATTTCATTCATTCTTTAATTCTTCATTCTCTCCTCTAAAATTCAATTTATTATCTTTTGTATATATTTACAACAATCACTCATCACATTCACACTTATTCTTTATTCCTAATTGTCACACATAAAACATAAGAACCATTTCTAATAATCTCTTAAAATCATCTTCCTCGTGGGATCGATATTTTTATACTATAACTTGATCAATTGTGCACTTGCAATTTTGGTACATAATTATGCCGCATCAACTTACAAAATCAAAAGTAAACCTGACCAATTTGCAAGTCCCTGCAAATTGCAACTCCAATTTGACAAACACCTTGTCAATTTGCACACCAATCTCTAAACCAAGAGATTAACACCTCTCACAACTTGAGAGAACTTTTTAAAGCAACAATTTCAATTCCTATAAGCCTTGATTTGTAGTGTAGTGTAGTTGTGGTTTAGGAATGATTCTAACTTCTGTAAATTACCTAAACAATAAGTATTTGAATAATGTTCAAAGGTAATTTCAGAAACTTTTCTTTTTCTCAAAGTCTGAATATTTTTTACTTAAAAAATGCACAAAGATCAAAGCTTATGGGTATCTCAATATCTGCATTTTTTCTGAACAAATAACCTATTTATAGCCCTTGAAAAGACAAGTTTTTGAACTCTAAAAACGTTTAAAAACGGCTATAAACAATCATATATTCAATCTTTAAATTCTGGAAAAACAATATCTGTAGTCGACTACAAGACTGATTAGTCGACTACACTGAGTTTAAACAGACTCTGTGTATTTAGAAAATTTCTCAGTAGTCGACAATAAAGTTCATTAGTCGACTATACTGTAATTTGACAGAAACTTAGTGTAGGCGTATAAAACTACCTATAGGTCCCTACGAACGGCTCAGTGCTAAGAAAAGACGATGAACGTCATAATCTAAGTCACAGAAGCTTGATTAATGTCGATAAACACATGAAGTGGGTTGACGAACTATGTGAAGCAACGGAGTTTCAGAATAATGAGGATACGAACGGATCGGGAGCCCCGTGTCATTTACAAAAGATGAAATACCCTTCGTGTCTCATTTATTCCATAGATGATCTAATCATTGGAACTTATAGAACTCCTCATCGTATTTCCAACGCACTTTGAATCGCTTAAATCCGAGTTCGGATGAAAAAGTTATGGCGAAAATGGACAAGTGTGCAAAACAAAATGTCTCGGACCTGGCCGAGACACCCAAAGGTGTCTCGGAACTTGTGGAGCTGTTTTGACCATGATCCCGTTTGAATATGAAGAAACTCAAAACAGGAAAGTTGTATATATTTTTGTTAACTTTCCAATACATCTAGAATCAGGTCATTTGGAGGTCATATGAGGAAGTTATGCCTAAAATAGTGCCGAGACACCCAGAGGTGTCTCGGACCTGGCCGAGACACCCAAAGGTGTCTCGGAAATTGTGGAGCAATTTTGACAATGATCCCGTTTGAATCTGAAGAAACTCAAAACAAGAAAGTTGTAGATATTTTTGTCAACTTTCCAACCTATCTGGAATCAGGTCATTTAGAGGTCATATCAGGATGTTATGCCTAAAATAGCACCAAGACACCCAGAGATGTCTCGGACCTGGCCGAGACACCCAAATGTGTCTTGGAACTTATGAAGTTATTTTGACCATGATCCCGTTAGAATCTGAAGAAACTAAAAATAGGAAAGTTGTAGATATTTTTGTAAACATTCCAACCCATCTAGATTTAGGTCATTTGGAGGTCATATGAGGAATTTATGCCTAACATAGCGCCAAGATACCCAGAGGTGTCTCGGACTTGGCCGAGACACCCAAAGGTGTCTCGGAACTTGTGGAGCTGTTTTGACCATGATCCCGTTAGAATTTGAAGAAACTCAAAACATAAAAGTTGTAGATCTATTTGTCAGCTTTCTAATGCATCTTGGATAAGGTCATTTGGAGATTATACGGGAAAGTTATGTTCAAAATACCCGAGACACTCACAAGTGTCTCGGCCTGGCCGAGCCACCTGGCCGAGCCAGCTCGGATCTGGGCCCAGATCTGGGCCCAGATCCGCTTTCAATGCCTATAAATAGAAGGTTGTAGGCTCATTTTCAAAAGGTTGGAAAATTTGGAGAGGCGAAGCCCTGCTGGATTCAAGACTCAGAACTTAAAAAGATCCAAGCTTTGGGACTTCGAGGATTTGTTCATCCAGATCTGGTGCTCGGCGACCGTCAACGCCAAATAAGGCAGGTGTTCGAGAGGACCGGATCTCAGATCTACGCAGGCATACTCCGGATCAAAGCTTGGCCTTTGATCCCGAGATTTGGACGATTATTTCCTTGGTGAACTAATCCTCCCCGGCTATTATTTCCTTGGTGAAATAATACCCGTCGTACTGCGTAGATCCGACCGGATCTAGATCTCGCGGTGGTCCACGGATAAACCCCGGCGCAGGCAAAGAACCCACAAAGCGAGTGACCGCAAACAGGAGCTCGCGATTTGTTCGATAAAAGGAGAAAGTTGTAATCTTTTTCTTTAATTTTGATTTCATTGTAACTGGATCTTATAAAAAGACCGGATCTTTGTAACTCAAAAAGTTGTTATTTAAAGATAGCAATGGAATCAATAATGAAGAAAGACACGATTTTTCCCGCGAACAACAAGGGCTACAATAATTTAATGAAGTTATTGGAAGATGACGAGAAGGATTTGTACGACGACTACACTAAGTATAGTAGATTGTCATTTATTCTTCAACTGATGCATATTAGAGGAGCATCTATCATCCTCGTCCGGATCTACCTCCCCTCACAAGTCCAAGAAGTCCAAGAAGTTCTCCTCTAGGAGAAAAGCTCGTTGGTGTGAAGATGTAGAAAACACCAACGAAGATCTCGCCCCGTTTGATGCCAAAGTCGCATCGGATGAGATTCCTTCAACTTCCAACCAGGGCAGGCCTATTTCTGTCAATCCCTCCGTCACCAAAGAAGTGATGACTCTCTCAAAGAGAGCTCGCCAAAGGCGACGCCAACGGAACAGGAGAGGCAAACAGCCTCAACCACCGATGAATGGCAGTTCCTCCAAGCCGCCAACGAGCGAATGCGTCCGGGTCAAACGGAATCGTTCGACGCTTGAGGAGCGCATTCGCAAGCGCCGCGTAATGTCAGCAAAGGCACGAGCTCAAGTCCAAGAGGTGGCCAAGAAGCGGCCATCAACCCGTAAAACTTGGAGACCGAAGTCTGAAGCGGCGATTCAGACTAAGGAGCAACAACTGCAGCCTCCGAAAGTTCAACCTCCGGCGAATCAATCCAGACCGCCGATGATTTCCACAACTGCTCCGGGAGATCCCGCAGGACCATCCCAGAAAAGGAAGTCAGTCTTGGAGCGCCTCGGTCCACTTCCCGAGGAGCGAAGCAAAATTCCAATCCAAGGACGTTTGGGCCCACTAAGAAAGCCCCGAACGAATCAACATGATGGGGGTCGCCACAACCCTCAATATGACGAGGAAATCAGGGCAACCAAGCGCACTACTTTGCGCATTGAAGTTCAGGAGCCCGTCGAGAATTCGCGCCCACAAAGGCGCGTTTCGAGACGCGTGACTCTCGAAAGTCCGAAGAAGGTAATTCGCTCTCAGAAGGAAACGTTATCGTCTGGTGATGACTATGACGTTATACCTGAGAAATCGTGCCGACACGCGATAGATTACCCAGACCTTCAAACCGATGAGTTGTACTATCGAGATGGGAGCACGAGGAAAACCAGAAAGAGGAGTCCTCAAGGATTAGAAACTCAATGCCCCTGTTCCAAGCTCATTCGAGCGGTATTGTTTGAGTACAGCTGCATTAGGGCGATCCCCGAAAGAGTTTTAGTTTTCGAACGGCTCAGTACCGAAACGCCGAAACCAAGGCTTAGGTGTTTCCGACGAAGGAGAGCGGTAGTTAAAGACGGAGAATTCCCGAAGGTCACCACTAATATGACTAGCAAGGAGACATCGACACAGGTTAATCTCAAGTCGTTTCTGGAAGGGTCCCGGCATGTAACCCGTCTACAGTCCGGAGCCATCAAGCGAGGAACTTCAAGCACGAAATGCAGATGGCCATGCAGAGTATGAGAGAAATGCATGACCAGCAAATCCAAGCGCTGACAAACCAGCGAGGCGAGCAAAGTCATCGCAACCAGATTAATCTGGAAGATGAGCACACAGGTGCGAATGAAACTCATAACGCCAATGCTCCTCCCGTCAATGCAGGGGGTGGTAACGAGAATGCCAACGAAGACTCAGGTGAAAGCTTGAAGATTAAAAACCTCGAGAGCAAAATCAATACGTTGACAAGAGATTAAGAAGACGGGCATTCCTTGTCCATACCCAC
The DNA here is from genome assembly GCF_001876935.1 of Asparagus officinalis. Lineage (NCBI taxonomy): Eukaryota > Viridiplantae > Streptophyta > Magnoliopsida > Asparagales > Asparagaceae > Asparagus > Asparagus officinalis. The sequence continues at coordinate 39,109,779 of NC_033795.1, forward strand.
GAGAATGGGAATCGATCCCCTATCCGGCGAAGTTCAATCTGATCAACTTCACGCCGTTTGATGGGAAGGGTTCACCCACTCAGCATTTGATTTACTTCAAATCGCACCTGGGTGTTATCTCTGGTAATGTGCCTCTGATGGTACTATCCTTCGTTGGCACTCTTCGCGGAGCCGCTTTCGATTGGTATCGCCGCCTCAAGCCAAGAAGCGTGAATAGCTGGGATGACATGGAGACCAAATTCCTCGCTAAATTCTTCGACGACGACACCGAGATATCCATCGAAATGTTGCTCGATGAGAAACAAAAGGACGGGGAGCTAGTCGATACCTTCGTCAAGAGGTTCCGAAACAAGGCGATGAACTGTCGGGACCCGATCACTGAGGAGTTCATTCTCCAGACTTGCCACAACAACCTCTCTTTAGATGTGTTGGAAGCAATGGGAACAGCACCGTCCGACACTTGGAAAGACTTGAAGGTGCGCGGTGAACAAGCCGAACACTTCCTCCGAAGGAAGAAAGCCGAGAGGAGCCAACCAATGGCGAATCTTCTGAACTCAAACTTTGCCTCCCGTGGGAAGGGCAAAACACCTGCAGCTACTGGTGGTGCTAATCAAACATCGCAACAGCAGCCCCGGAGACAGCAGAAGACCTCAGATCGGAAACTCCAAAAAGAGTATTCCTTCAAAGACAAAGATGTTCCAGCCATCTTCGAATCACTCCTTAAAAATAACAAGATCAAGCTGCCACCGATCACGAATCAGGAGGAAGCTGACAATACTACGGATCCGAAGTACTGCGCATACCACAGGAGGATCCTTCATCCCACCAAGGTCTGCTTTACTTTAAAGAATAGTATCCAGACCTTGGTTGAAGCCAGCGTCATAACGCTAGAGTAAGCTAGTTGAGAACGGCACCACTTCGATAAGTATAAGAGTATAAACTGCTTCTTAAGACTCCGAAGAGTATATGAGTATAAACTGCTTCTTAATCCACCGACCGGTATAAGAGGTTAAACTGCTCCCTGATACTCCAATAGGTATATGAGTCTAAACTATTTCCTTTCTTCCACGGGAAGTTCCTGGAGAGTGCCATGCGTGGTATTCTTAAGGATAACCCGATCATGCAACCGATACGATGATAAACCCAGTTTCGCAAGAAAAGCTGGGGGTGGATAATTCATGTAACGGGAAGTTCCTGAAAGAATGTTACATGTAATTTTCTTAGGGATAACCCGATCATTACAAATAAAGTGATAAGCACTAAAGCCACCATTTACTTGGTCAAACCTTAGGACCACAACCAAAATCCCCTCTCGATTCCTTCAATGAACGAGAGGCACACAAATCGAGCGATCAAACATTCTTACAGTTAGGATCGTTTTAAACCTCCCACTTGGTCAAACCTTCCTACAGTTAGGACCACAACCAAAATCCCCTCTCGATTCCTCTAATGAACGAGAGGTCCACCTTTAAATCAAATGATCAAACCTTCCTATAGTTAGGGTCACCTCAAACTCTCGATTGGTCAAACCTTCCTACAGTTAGGACCAAAACCATGATTTACTCTCGATAAACGAGAAATTCATCTTTAGTTCGGTAATCAAACCTTCCGACAGTTAGGGTTATCCGAATCTTTTCGATTCTCGGAGTGGAGATCCCACTCTCAGTTTCACCTTTCCGGATTCTGGGGGTGGAGATCCCACCTCGAGTCTCCTTTCCAGCTGAAGATAGAATATAAAATTCTTCTTCAGTGTCAGGAGATAGAATATAAAATTCTTCCTTTCCCACACCAACCCTTTTCCAAGAATTTAGGATTCATCATAGGAAGTTTATCCCGAATCCTAAGCAGGGATAAGTCTGCGCCTAACACGCGCTACCGGTTTAGTCTTTTTCCATACAAAAAGACATCAGAGCTCAATTCTGGGGTATTCTATCCTGAAACCTAAGCAAGGATAAGTCTGCGCTTAACCCGCGCTGCCGGTTAGTTCTTAACCGTTGAAAAGAACATCCGTCCACATATTCAACATTGTGGCAGGTTGTTATTAATAACACCAAAATCCATGCCTTACACGCATGGGGAATTTCATCCTGAATCCTAAGAAAGGATATGCCGACGCCTAACACGCGTCGCCGGTTTAGTCTTTCTCCGAAGAAAAAGACACCAGAGTTTGATTCTGGGGTATTTTATCCCGAAACCTAAGTAGGGATAAGTCAGCATCTAATACACGTTGCTGGGTAGCCTGTTCCCATAACAATGGTGTAGTCTATGTATTCGAAGTCATAGCCATAAGTCTCAGAGGATTCAATCTCTGAGCACAACGTTACATGCGGAACGAATTTAGATAATCTGCATGCTAGCCCGACTCAAACGGTAGTCGGTAAAGGCTAATCAAATCCGTTGAAGGCTGGGGGTTAGCCAAAAACCCTAAAGTCAACGCCTAACACGCGTCGCCGGGTAGTCTATTCCCGTAAGAAAGACGAAGTCTACGTATTCAATATCGTAGCACTAAGAGCGTTAACTCTTTTAGCACAACGTCACATGCGGAACAGATTTAGACAATGCGCATGTAAGCCCGATTCAAACGGTAGTCGGTAAGAGCACGTCAAATCCGTTGAAGGCTGAGGATTTGCCAAAAATCCTAAGTCAACGTCTCATACACGTTGCTGTTTAGTCTTTTCACAGGAGAAAGACGAAGTCTACGTATTCAATATCATAGCACTAAAAAGGTTAACTCTTTTAGCTTAACGTCACATGCGAAATGGACTTGAACAATCCGCATGCTAGCCCGACTCAAACGGTAGTCGGTAAAGGCTCATCAAACCCGTTGATGGCTGAGGGTTTGCCAAAAATCCTATAAATGCGAGGGTCACTGACGCATCAGCTTCATTAGTTGGTCTCGTGACTTGAGCATCCTACGACGTTCGAAACCCTAGGGTCGACGCCAGTCAACGCGTAACCCTAGGTCAACATAAATCAATGCGTTGCGACCAAACTTAAAACGTACGACGTTCGAAACCCTAGGTCAACGCCGGTCAACGCGTAACCCTAGGTCAACGCCGATCAATGCGTTGCAATGAAAGAATCAATACTCCGAAAAGTATACGAGTATAAACTGCTTCTTAAAACTCCAATGGGTATACAAGTTTAAACTGTTTCCCACCCTCGACGGGAAGTTCCTGGAGAATATCGTATACAATATTCTTAAGGATAACCCGGCGACCTCCGATAAGTATATGAGGCTAAACTAACTTTCAGAACTCCCAAGAGTATACGAGTATAAACTGGTCCTCTCCGCTTCAAGTCAGAAAATCGAAAATCGACTTCAAATTCAAAATTCCAACAGACGGTCAGACAATAAATGCAGCACCGGAACCTTTACAGACATTCGACAAAGCACCGAACAGCCTGGAGGACTGAAGGAATCAAGAATGGAAGCCATTCAAAATATCTAGTCGTAACCAATCGAAGGATGGGACAATCATATCCAAAGTATTCCAGACTCTTCTATAAAAGAACGAGGCTGAAATACTTTGGAGGGGGTATCTGTAGGCGTATAAAACTGCCTATAGGTCCCTACGAACGGCTCAGTGCTAAGAAAAGACGATGAACGTCATAATCTAAGTTACAGGAGCTTGATTAATGTCGAAAAACACATGAAGTGGGTTGACGAACTATGTGAAGCAACGGAGTTTCAGAATAATGAGGATACGAACGGATCGGGAGCCCCGTGTCACTTACAAAAGACGAAATACCCTTCGTGTCTCATTTATTCCACAGATGATCTAATCATTGGAGCTTATAGAAATCCTCATCGTATTTCCAACATACTTTGAATTGCTTAAATCCGAGTTCGGATGAAAAAGCTATGGCGAAAATGGACAAGTGTGCAAAACAAAATGTCTCGGATCTGGCTGAGACACCCAAAGGTGTATCGGAACTTGTGGAGCTATTTTGACCATGATCCCGTTTGAATCTGAAGAAACTCAAAACTGGAAAGTTGTATATATTTTTCCTAACTTTCCAACCCATCTGGAATTAGGTCATTTGGAGGTCATATGAGGAAGTTATGCCTAAAATATCGCCGAGACACCCAGAAGTGTCTCGGACCTGGCCGAGACACCCAAAGGTGTATCGGAACTTGTGGAGCTATTGTGACCATGTTTCCGTTTGAATCTGAAGAAACTCAAAACAGGAAAGTTGTAGATATTTTTGTCATATTTCCAACCCATCTTGTATCAGGTCATTTGGAGGTCATATGAGGAATTTATGCCTAAAATAGTGCCACGACACCCAGAGGTGTCTCGGACCTGGCCGAGACACCCAAAGGTGTCTTGGAAATTGTGAAGCTGTTTTGACCATGATCCCGTTAGAATCTGAAGAAACTAAAAACAGGAAAGTTGTAGATATTTTTGTCAACATTCCAACCCATCTAAATTCAGGTCATTTGGAGGTCATATGAGGAAGGTATACCTAAAATAGCGCCGAGATACCCAGAGATGTCTCGGACTTGGCCGAGACACCCAAAGGTGTCTCGGAACTTGTGGAGCTGTTTTGACCATGATCCCGTTATAATTTGAAGAAACTCAAAACATGAAAGTTGTAGATCTATTTGTCAGCTTTCTAATGCATCTTGGATAAGGTCATTTGGAGATCATACGGGAAAGTTATGTTCAAAATACCCGAGACACTCACAAGTGTCTCGGCCTGGCCGAGCCACCTGGCCAGCCAGCTCGGATCTGGGCCCAAATCTGGGCCCAGATCCGCTTTCAATGCCTATAAATAGAGGGTTGTAGGCTCATTTTCAAAAGGTTGGAAAATTTGGAGAGGCGAAGCCCTGCTGGATTCAAGACTCAGAACTTAAAAAGATCCAAGCTTTGTGACTTCGAGGACTTGTTCATCCAGATCTGGTGCTCGGCGACCGTCAACGCCAAATAAGACAGGTGTTCGAGAGGACCGGATCTCAGATCTACGCAGGCATACTCCGGATCAAAGCTTGGCCTTTGATCCCGAGATTTGGACGATTATTTCCTTGGTGAACTAATCCTCCCCGGCTATTATTTCCTTGGTGAAATAATACCCGTCGTACTGCGTAGATCCGACCGGATCTAGATCTCACGGTGGTCCACGGATAAACCCCGGCGCAGGCAAAGAACCCACAAAGCGAGTGACCGCAAACAGGAGCTCGCGATTTGTTCGATAAAAGGAGAAAGTTGTAATCTTTTTCTTTATTTTTGATTTCGTTGTAACCGAATCTTATAAAAAGACCGGATCTTTGTAACTCAAAAAGTTGTTATTTAAAGATAGCAATGGAATCAATAATGAAGAAAGACACGATTTTTCCCGCGAACAGAGGGCGTGCTAAAGACGACGTCAGCGCCTTGCGCGTCAATTGGCCAAGGCTTCGGAGTCAATGGACGGGATCCGCTATGATGAGGATCTGAAATCTAGGCAGCGCCGAGAACAATAACGACGAGCAACCAACCCCTCCTCCAAAGCAGAGAAGAATGAGTGGGTTCGCGTCAAAAGAACTCACTCTACCCTTGAGGAGCGAATCCAGAAGCACCACGCATTGCTCGCACATGCCCGACCAAGCCGCCAACGAGCGAATGGGTCCGGGTCAAACGGAATCGTTCGACGCTTGAGGAGCGCATTCGCAAGCGCCGCGCAATGTCAGCGCAGGCACGAGCTCAAGTCCAAGAGGTGGCCAAGAAGCCGCCATCAACCCGTAAAACTTGGAGACCGAAGTCTGAAGCGGCGATTCAGACTAAGGAGCAACAACTGCAGCCTCCGAAAGTTCAACCTCCGGCGAATCAATCCAGACCGCCGATGATTTCCACAACTGCTCCGGGAGATCCCGCAGGACCATCCCAGAAAAGGAAGTCAGTCTTGGAGCGCCTCGGTCCACTTCCCGAGGAGCGAAGCAAAATTCCAATCCAAGGACGTTTGGGCCCACTAAGAAAGCCCCGAACGAATCAACATGATGGGGGTCGCCACAACCCTCAATATGACGAGGAAATCAGGGCAACCAAGCGCACTACTTTGCGCATTGAAGTTCAGGAGCCCGTCGAGAATTCGCGCCCACAAAGGCGCGTTTCGAGACGTGTGACTCTCAAAAGTCCGAAGAAGGTAATTCGCTCTCAGAAGGAAACGTTATCGTCTGGTGATGACAATGACGTTATACCTGAGAAATCGTGCCGACACGCGATAGATTACCCAGACCTTCAAACCGATGAGTTGTACTATCGAGATGGGAGCACGAGGAAAACCAGAAAGAGGAGTCCTCGAGGATTAGAAACTCAATGCCCTGTTCCAAGCTCATTCGGGCAGTATTGTCTGAGTACAGCTGCATTAGGGCGATCCCCGAAAGAGTTTTAGTTTTCGAACGGCTCAGTACCGAAACGCCGAAACCAAGGCTTAGGCGTTTCCGACGAAGGAGAGCGGTAGTTGAAGACGGAGAATTTCCGAAGGTCACCACTAATATGACCAGCAAGGAGACATCGACACAGGTTAATCTCAAGTCATTTCTGGAAGCGTCCCGGCGTGTAACCCGTCTACAGTCCGGAGCCATCAAGCGAGGAACTTATGGTAGGGTTCGGACAAGATTACCTTCCGAAGATGAAGAATCGGATGCCTGCTCTGCGGTTGCATCGGATAATACAGTCTCCAGTGAAGGGCAACCCCGCGAATCACTGATGATAAGCACGGAACAAGTGGCCAAAATGCTCGAGGAAGCCATGGCTAAACAGCAAGAGAGCTTCAAGCACGAAATGCAGATGGCCATGCAGAGTATGAGAGAAATGCATGACCAGCAAATCCAAGCGCTGACAAACCAGCGAGGCGAGCAAAGTCATCGCAACCAGATTAATCTGGAAGATGAGGACACAGGTGCGAATGAAACTCATAACGCCAATGCTCCTCCCGTCAATGCAGGGGGTGGTAACGAGAATGCTGACGAAGATACAAGTGAAAACTTGAAGATCAAAAACCTCGAGAGCAAAATCAATACATTGATTTCCGCTCAAGAGATTAAGAAGACGGGCATTCCTTGTCCATACCCACGAGAATGGGAATCGATCCCCTATCCGGCGAAGTTCAATCTGATCAACTTCACGCCGTTTGATGGGAAGGGTTCACCCACTCAGCATTTGATTTACTTCAAATCGCACCTGGGTGTTATCTCTGGTAATGAGCCTCTGATGGTACGGTCCTTCATTGGTACTCTTCGCGGAGCCGCTTTCGATTGGTATCTCCGCCTCAAGCCAAGAAGCGTGAATAGCTGGGATGACATGGAGACCAAATTCCTCGCTAAATTCTTCGACGACGACACCGAGATATCCATCGGAAGGTTGCTCGATGAGAAACAAAAGGACGGGGAGCTAGTCGATACCTTCGTCAAGAGGTTCCGAAACAAGGCGATGAACTGTCGGGACCCGATCACTGAGGATTTCATTCTCCAGACTTGCCACAACAACCTCTCTTTAGATGTGTTGGAAGCAATGGGAACAACACCGTCTGATACTTTGAAAGACTTGAAGGTGTGCGGTGAACAAGCCGAACGCTTCCTCCGAAGGAAGAAAGTCGAGAGGAGCCAACCGATGACGAATCTTCTGAACTCAAACTTCGCCTCCCGTGGGAAGGGCAAAACACCTGCAGCTACTGGTGGTGCTAATCAAACATCGCAACAGCAGCCCCGGAGACAGCAGAAGACCTCAGATCGGAAACTCCAAAAAGAGTATTCCTTCAAAGACAAAGATGTTCCAGCCATCTTCGAATCACTCCTTAAAAATAACAAGATCAAGCTGCCACCGATCACGAATCAGGAGGAAGCTGACAATACTACGGATCCGAAGTACTGCACATACCACAGGAGGATCCTTCATCCCACCAAGGCCTACTTTACTTTAAACAATAGTATCCAGACCTTGGTTGAAGCCGGCGTCATAACGCTAGAGTAAGCCAGTTGAGAACGGCACCACTCCGATAAGTATAAGAGTATAAACTGCTTCTTAAGACTCCGAAGAGTATATGAGTATAAACTGCTTCTCAATCCTCCGACCGGTATAAGAGGTTAAACTACTCTCTGATACTCCAATAGGTATATGAGTCTAAACTATTTCCTTTCTTCCACGGGAAGTTCCTGGAGAGTGCCATGCGTGGTATTCTTAAGGATAACCCGATCATGCAACCGATATGATGATAAACCCAGTTTCACAAGAAAATCTGGGGGTGGATAATTCATGTAACGGGAAGTTCCTGAAAGAATGTTACATGTAATTTTCTTAGGGATAACCTGATCATTACAAATAAAGTGATAAGCACTAAACCCACCGTTTACCTGGTCAAACCTTAGGACCACAACCAAAATCCCCTCTCGATTCCTTCAATGAACGAGAGGCACACAAATCGAGTGATCAAACCTTCTTACAGTTAGGATCGTTTTAAATCTTCCACTTGGTCAAACATTCCTACAGTTAGGACCACAACCAAAATCCCCTCTCGATTCCTCCAATGAACGAGAGGTCCACCTTTAAATCAAGTGATCAAACCTTCCTATAGTTAGGGTCACCTCAAACTCCCGCTTGGTCAAACCTTCCTACACTGGGCCTGAAGCGAAACAAAACCGACCCGACTCAAAACCTACAAGAGCTCTGGAAGCTCGACGGTCAACCGATGCTATGGCATCAGTCGACCGGCCAATGGTTATCGATTGACTAATGCCATAGCATTGGTCGACCTCCCAGACGCCGTTTCCAGCCAACTACAACTGTGCACGTTTACACTCGTTTATTCACATATATATACACTCGTTTATTCACATAAATACACTGAATCGATCTCAAATCGATTCCTAGCATACTCAACCATTAATAAATAATATTTATCATGATATAACTTATTTATTATTATATATCATAATATATTTAAAATTACAGGGTTTTACATCGGTGATGCTCCTATAAAAGGAGGCCTGATAAGTTCTAGGATAAGCTACATCATCAACTTTTTAGAACCAATACAAAGAGAGAAACAAAGTTTCTTCAGAATCCCATCTTCGTGAATTATCTCTACTTTTGTTCCTTTTATTTACAAAGATTGGACGAGAATCTTGGGGTGTTATTTGGGATTGAGTGATTGAGAGATTCCACTTTGTATTCCTCACAATTTAGTAAAGTTCTTCTCTTCCTTCACCCTTGGACGTAGGCTACAAGCCAAACTATGTATATTCATTTTGTTTGTGTGCTCTTGATATTTTTGTGCTTTCGTGTGATTGATATTAGTTTAACCTAGGAAATTATCATAGCAAATTAGTATCAGAGCCTTCAGCTATCGATCAGATGAGAAGATGACAATAACCACTATGAAGTGAGATATCGAGCCTTTGGCGAGTTAGGATTATCAAAGTGTTGACATAACACGGATTGAAGAAGGCTTTGTTTGGGAAGTCGAACAAACCAGTTACTATGATGTAGGAACATTAGAACGAGTTGGATGATAGAGCACTCACAACGATCTAGTTATGTTTGACAAATAAAATTTTGTAAGAAGTTTTCACGATGGAGACAACTGCTGATTTGTGGTCTAAGTTGGAAGATTTTTTTCTGATAAAGTCGCTCACTAATTGCCTCCTCTTAAAGCAGTGTTTGTACACACTTCGAATGTCAGAAGGAACACACATTAAATCTCATATTGATGAATTTAATTCTATGATTACAGATTTGAGTAAGATTGATGCTAATCGACGCCAGTCAACGCGTAACCCTAGGTCAACGCCAATCAATGTGTTGCGACCAAACTTAAAACGTACGACGTTCGAAACCCTAGGTCAACGCCGGTCAACGCGTAACCCTAGGTCAATGCCGATCAATGCGTTGCAATGAAAGAATTAATACTCCAAAAAATATACGAGTATAAACTGCTTCTTAAGACTCCAATAAACATATAAGTATAAACTGTGTCAGACGCCAGACAATGCGTCGCAATGAAGCTTGGACGCCGGACAACGCGTTACAATGAAGCTCAAACGCTGGACAACGCGTTGTAAATGGAGATTCAACGCCGACGACCGATGGTCAGTTCTATGTTGAAATAACCAACTCAAGCTAAAAAGTCAGAAAATCGAAAATCGACTTCAAATTCAAAATTCCAACAGACGGTCAGACAATAAATGCAGCACCAGAACCTTTACAGACATTCGAAAAAGCTGTAACCAATCAAAGGATGGGACAATCATATCCAAAGTATTCCAGACTCTTCTATAAAAGAACGAGGCTGAAATACTTTGGAGGGGGTATCTGTAGGCATATAAAACTGCCTATAGGTCCCTACGAAAGGCTCAGTGCTAAGAAAAGACGATGAACATCATAATCTAAGTCACAGGAGCTTGATTAATGTCGACAAACACATGAAGTGGGTTGACGAACTATGTGAAGCAACGGAGTTTCAGAATAATGAGGATACGAACGGATCGGGAGCCCCGTGTCACTTACAAAAGACGAAATACCCTTCGTGTCTCATTTATTCCACAGATGATCTAATCATTGGATCTTATAGAAATCCTCATCATATTTCCAACTCACTTTGAATCGCTTAAATCCGAGTACGGATGAAAAAGTTATGGCGAAAATGGACAAGTGTGCAAAACAAAATGTCTCGGACCTGGCCGAGACACCCAAAGGTGTCTCGGAACTTGTGGAGCTGTTTTGACCATGATCCCTTTTGAATCTGAAGATACTCAAAACAGGAAAGTTGTAGATAGTTTTATCATCTTTCCAACCCATCTGGTATAAGATCATTTGGAGGTCATATGAGGAAGTTATGCCTAAAATAGCGCCGAGACACCCAGAGGTGTCTCGGACCTGGCCGAGACACCCAAAGGTGTCTTGGAACTTATGAAATTATTTTGACCATGATCCCGTTAGAATATGAAGAAACTCAAAACAGGAAAGTTGTAGATATTTTTGTCAACATTCCAACCCAACTAGAATCAAGTCATTTGGAGGTCATATGAGGAAGTTATTCCTAAAATAGCGTGGAGACACCCAGAGGTGTCTCGGACCTGGCCGAGACACCCAAAGGTGTCTTGGAAATTATGAAGCTGTTTTGACCATGTTACTATTAGAATCGGAAGAAACTCAAAATAGGAAAGTTGTATATATTTTTGTCAGCTTTCCAACCCATCTGGAATCGGGTCATTTGGAGGTCATATGAGGAAGTTATGTCTAAAATAGCGCCGAGACACCTAGAGGTGTCTCGGACCTGGCCGAGACACCCAAAGGTATCTTGGAACTTGTGGAGCTGTTTTGACCATGATCCCTTTAGAATCTGAAGAAACTCAAAACATAAAAGTTGTAGATCTATTTGTCAGATTTCCAATGCATCTTGGATCAGGTTATTTGGAGATCATACGAGAAAGTTATGTTCAAAATACCCGAGACACTTACAAGTGTCTCGGCCTGGCCGCGCCACCTGGCCCACCTAGGGTGTCGGCCACACGTGCACACGGGCACAGTGACGCTTGGCTATAAATAGGAGAGGGGGTTGTTCATTTTGAAGGGTTGGAAATTTTGGAGAGAGGCGAAGCCCTGCTGGATTGGAGACTCGGAACTTAAAAAAGATTGAAACTTTGGGACTTCGGGGACTCACTCCTTCAGATCTGGTGCTCGGCGATCATCAACGTCAAATAAGGCAGGTGTTCGAGAGGATCAGATCTCAGATCTACGCAGGCATACTCCGGATCAAAGCTTGGCCTTTGATCCCGAGATTTTGACGATTATTTCCTTGGTGAACTAATCCTCCCCGGCTATTATTTCCTTGGTGAAATAATACCCGTCGTACTGCGTAGATCCGACCGGATCTAGATCTTGCGGTGGTCCACGGATAAACCCTGGCGCAGGTAAAGAACCCACAAAGCGAGTGACCGCAAACAGGAGCTCACGATTTGTTTGATAAAAGGAGAAAGTTGTAATCTTTTTCTTTATTTTTGATTTCGTTGTATCCGGATCTTATAAAAAGACCGGATCTTTGTAACTCAAAAAGTTGTTATTTAAAGATAGGAATGGAATCAATAATGAAGAAAGACACGATTTTTCCCGCAAACAATCTGGCGACCACAGTGGGAGCCACCGACCTCGCTGCCGAGGCCGTCGTGACGCAACCGACCTTCAAGATCCGGGTGAATGAAGAGATCGAATACGAGTTCGATCAACAAAAGTTTGAAGAGTACCTCTCTTCCTCCTCCTCCAGATCCGCCTCTCCAAACAGGCACAGGAAGACTTCATCTTCCAGAAATGCTCGCGGGACCTCCGACTCGAAGATCCGAGATCCCCTCGCTGTTGCATCTACTCCCCGCGACGTTCCTATGACGTCCAACGCGGTTGAAGCTGCAGATCCAGATCTGCCCTCCGCCGTAAAGACAAGTGTCGAAGGTGCTCCAGCTTTGTCGAAAAGGGCACGCCAAAGACGGCGTCAACGCCTCGCCCGACAACTGGCCAAGGCCGCAGAATCGATGGATGGGATCCGCTACAATGAGGATCTAAAGTCCAGACAGCACCAGGAGCAACAATGGCGAGCAACCAACTCCTCCTCCAAGACAGAGACGAACGAATGGGTTCGTGTCAAGAGGACTCGCTCAACCCTCGAAGAGCGAATCAAGAAACGTCGCGCATTGCTTGCGCATGCCCAAGTCCTTCTGCAGAAAGAAGAGACGGTCAAGAAGCCGTCAAAACACAAGCAAGTGTGGGTGCCAAAGGCGAAGCTGGCACCTAAGGCAAAACCGGCACCAAAGGCAAAAATGGACGGAATCGCCGTCCAACCTTCATCAAATCCAGATCCCGTTTCCCTTGCCCCTCCGGCAGAGTCAGGTAAGAACATGGGTCTTCCTAGATCCAGGGTTCCTTTCAAGGAGCGATTGGGACCGTTGAAAAGTCCCCAAACAACAAACCAGACTGGGGGTCGTGCTAATCCCCCCAAGAAAGATAACAAAGGGAAAGCCCCTATTACCGACCGCATTGGGTTGCGGGTTGAAGTTCAAGAGCCCGTTAAGTTTTCACGCTCGCAAAAGCGTAGACTTGAACGAGCGACTTTTGAAAATGCTAATAAAGCGTCATATCCCCAGAGGGAAACGCATTCGTCTGATGATGATGGTGTTATACCTGGGAAGTCAGGCCAACACTCTGTGGGTTGCTCCAGTTATCAAACTGATGAGTTGTACTATAGAGCTGGGGGTGCGGGTAAGTCTCGAAAGAGAGATGCTCGAGACATGGAATCTCACTGTCCGTGTGCCAATATAATCAAGGCGGTGCTATCAGAATGTTGCTGCACTAAAGCCCCAAGGAGAGTTTCGGTGTTCGAGAGAATTTCCATCGGAACATCCGAGATCAAACCAAGGCGTTTCCGTAGGAAGAAGCCTGTCCGCCAAGAAGACGAACTCCTAGAGGTGTCTGCTAATATGACCGGCAGAGGGAAATCAACGCGACACTCCAACTCAGATCAGCTTGCCGAAGTATCCCAGCGCATGACTCGATTGCGAGCAGGGATCAATAGGCGAAAGAATTACCAAAGAATGCAAAAGGGACTTCCTTTGGAAGAGGAGGCGTCAGATGCTGGTTCAGACTCCTACTCGGCTATAGCATCCGATGACACAACGTCTAGTGCGGGACAGCCTTACGAATCATTTACGATCAGCGCCGAACAAGTAAGCAAGATGCTTGAAGATGCCTTGACTAAGCAGAAGGAAGCTTTCAAGTTCGAGATGGAAATGGCCATGCAGCAGATGAGAGAGATGCATGACCAGCAAATCACGGCACTGACAACTCACCAAGGAGAACCCAGTCGTCGTAATAATCTGAATCAAGAGGAGAATGAATGGGAAGAGGATAATGCCAACATGAACATCCCTCCCGTCAACAACAATAATGGAGGTGGTCCCTCAAATGATAATGCGAAAGAGGATCATGTTACCTCTCCCCGAAACCACTCGAAGACAGATACGAGTGAAGACAAGAAAATGAAAGACTTGGAGAGCAAAATCAACGTATTGATGAATGCTCAAGAAGTGAAGAGGTCCGGCATACCATGTCCATACCCAAGGGAATGGGAATCAATTCCATATCCGGCAAAGTTCAATTTAATCAACTTTACGCCGTTTGATGGAAATGGTTCCCCTACCCAACACTTAATATATTTTAAGTCCCACTTAGGAATAATCTCCGGGAATGAACCCTTAATGGTGCGGTCATTCGTTGTCACTCTTCGCGGAGCGGGCTTCGATTGGTATCGTCGCCTCAAGCCGGGGAGTATCAGCAGTTAGGATGACGTGGAGGATATGTTTCTAACAAACTTCTTCAACGACGACACCGAGGTCTCAATCGGCACTCTATTTGATGAGAAGCAGAAGAATGGTGAGACAGTCGAAAACTTCGTGAAGAGATTCCGAAATAAAGCAATGAATTGCAGGGATCCGGTCAGCGAAGACTTTATCCTCGAGACTTGTCACAATAATCTTTCGTTAGACATCCTCGAAGCTATGGGAATGGCACCACCGAAGACCTGGAAGGATCTGAAGGTGCGAGGAGAATGAGCCGAACGATTCCTTAAGAGGAAGAAGGCAGAAAGGGGCCAAATAGCAAATAACGCTCCGCAACAGAACTTTATCCCTAAGGGAAAGGGAAAAGCACATGCGAATGTTGTGGACGCGAATCAAACATTCGAGGTGCAAGCACAACCGCAACAACAGCAACAAAAGGCACCTCAACAATCAAGATGGCAACAGCAGCCCCAGAAGCCAAAAGCCTCGGAGCCGAAGTTCCCGAAGGTCTATTCGTTCAAAGAGGATGAAGCCCCCGGTATCTTCAAGTACCTCATTGAGAATAACAAGATCAAATTGCCTCCGGTCTAGGATCAGGAAGATGCTAAGAGAGTCAATGATCCAAAATACTACGCATTTCATAGAGCGGTGCACCATCCTACCAAGGCGTGCTATGCCCTTAAGGACAAGATCCAAGCTCTAATCGATGTTGGGGTCATCACCATGAAGCAACCGAAGGAGAAGAAAGTGGGAGCCAATGCAGTTTCAATTAGTTTCGGTTCCGTTCCCTTGAACTGGTTCCAACATGAGCCGATAATAAATGCAGCAGTGAAGACGGTGAACGATGATCCTCACAAGCAGCGCCAGAAAGGACTTGTACCGCACACAGCCCCGAATGGTGAGATTCTTTGGGTTCATCCAGATTTGATTGGAGACGAACAATGGACTGGTGCCTCTTCCAAGAAAAGGTCAAAAGGAAAAGGTAAGTCTTGTTATGGAGCTTTTGCTATTCCAGGAAAAGACGACGAGGAAATTCCAGCCTTCCCGCTTTCCGAAGACGAACAGGAGGCCTTTGTAACACGAAGCGGGAATGAATATCACTACAAATATCCGGAGGCTTCTGAGTAACTGGGACTAAACAAAACCGTTCCCTCAAAGACGCTGGCAGAACTGGGAATTGTCGCAACTCCCCCAACACCTGTAGCTACGGAGAAAGCCTCTACACCAGGAAGCCCAAAACCCGAGGCAGTCTCGATTCAATCATCCGATTGGGAAAGACAAACTGGGAAAGACAAGCTCTCCGCCCCCATTTTGACATCATGGCGCAGTTAGCTAATATACCAGCAAGGATAACCCTGTACGAATTGTTGCGTCTTTCGAAAGACACAAGGAAAGCATTGCAGGAAGCCTTGAGCGACTCTGAAGCTTTCTTGACACGAATTAAGCCGTCTTCTGGAGAGCCGGAGCCATCAGTTCAACACTGTAATCTCGCGGCACACCATTTTCCTTGCATCTCTTTTACCAAAGAAGACATGCAGACGAAGAACTCAAAGCATGATCGGCCTTTGTATTTCACAGGGCACATTGGCTCCAGCATGGTCAACCGGATCCAAGTTGATCCGGGTTCTGCTGTTAGCATCATGCCATTCCGACTGATGCATAATCTTGGAATACCAACAAGCAAGCTAGCGTCCACGGGCACTACGATCTACGGATTCAACACCAGTGGGTCCAGACCCTTGGGAAAGATTCACTGTTGGGTCGACCTTGGATCCACGGTAACCTTATAGTCCCGTCAACTCTGCATCAATGCCTCAAGTACGTGGACTCAAATAATGAAGTCAAGACGGTGGTCGCGGATAGGCAACCGTTTAAGGGATTGGAGAACTATTTCACCGATTCCCTTCTATACGGCGCCGAATCCGATACTGAACCATCGGCCCAAGGAACGGACAGCGGGGATGAAGCTGACACCGAAGCTGGGTTTGATTATGATGGTGGTTTTGTACTTAATGACATTGTACCCATTGTAATCAATCTTGACGATGATGAATCATCGGAAAGTAGTTGTAATTGGCAACTTGCCGAAGAACTATCAATAAACGATGATTTAGAGTATTCGATGTGTCTTGATGAGGTCACCAAAAAGCTTTATGATGACCCTGATTTGTATATGCCTCTTCAATCATTTTGTATGACAAAAAAGCAGGTACAAGATCCATGCGGAGCGACACTTGTCATCCCCGCGGGGATGACAGGGGGTGGAAAAGAAGTCGTCTACGGCAAAGGAAAAGAAGCTCTGATACCCGATCACTTCTTAGAAGAGGAAGATGATGATGATAAACCTGCTCCTCACTTATATAGGTATGACGCAAAAGCGCGCGATCTAATGGAGAAGTATGGATATGACTTCACACTCGGAGAGGGTCTTTGCTTTGGTCGAGGTCCGCGAGTTCCACCTCGAATGGCCTATGTACCAAAGGGAAAACCCGATGATTATTATCGCCATAAAAGAGGTCTTGGTTATGTCTCCTCGTCTGACGATGAATGTTGCTGGCAAGTCATCGATCAAATTGCCAACAAAGCTAGAAACGGATACTCTTCTGATTCTTCGGCTTGGGATTCCGACACTAGTATCGGTGAGATGTTCAAAAAGTTGATGTCGAACATGGTTACGGTCGATCCTACCACAATAGAGGAGGACGACCAGATGCCGACATGGGAAGATCCATGGGTTCATCACTTAAACATGCAGTACGGTGATAGGTTTGAGCAAAGAGAACCTCCTACCGAAGATCAAGTAGTCCAATATATTCATTAGCGACAGCCCCCCGCCGGAAGAGAAAGAAGAGTTAATCTCTCTTATCAGGGAATACATCGATGTATTTGCCTGGAATTATGAAGACATGCCAGGGCTCGATCCAAATGTAGCAGTGCATCGTCTTGATATCAAGACAGATGTCAAACCTGTCAAACAACAACAAAGACGGTTTCGTCCGCAAATGATGGAAGCAATCGAGACCGAAGTTAAAAAGCTTATTGATTCGGGCTTCATTAGGGAAGATCAACATCCGGAGTGGCTTGCCAATATTGTCCCAGTCCTTAAGAAGAACGGGAAGGTCAGGATTTGTATTGACTTTCGAGACCTCAACGTTGCATGCCCAAAAGACGATTTTCCCCTTCCTATCACAGATGTCATCATCGACAATACGTGCGGGTTCGAAAGGATGTCTTTCATGGATGGTTTCTCTGGTTATAATCAAATAAAGATGCATCCAGATGACGAAAAACATACCGTTTAGAACACCCCTTGGCGTTTTCTGCTACACGGTCATGCCCTTCGGTTTAAAGAACGCAGGTGCCACGTACCAAAGAGCCATGTTGAAGATTTTTCAGGAGCATCTCCGGAAGACTGTCGAGTGCTACGTGGATGATTTGGTTGTGAAAAGTTGTGATAAGAAGGATCACATTAAAGACTTGAAGACCATGTTCGACCTGATGCGAGCCCATCAATTGAAGATGAATCCTACCAAGTCTTTCCTCGGAATGTCTAGTGGTAAATTCCTAGGATTTGTCGTCACCACTAAAGGTATTTACATCGACCCCGATAAGGTAAAGGCGATTAATGAACTGCAACCTCCAAGAAATCTCAAGGAGCTCAGAGGATTACAAGGGCGGTTAGCTTATAACCGTCGGTTCATCTCAAACCTCTCAGGAAAATGCCAACCGTTTTCCAAGCTCACAAAGAAGGGCGTATCTTTTGTATGGGATGACGCTTGTCAAAAGGCATTCGAGAGTATTAAAGAATATCTCTCAAAACCTCCCGTACTCGTCGCACCGAAATCGGGCAAACCGTTCTTGATTTATGTCAAGGCGACGAGCCACTCATTAAGTGCATTACTTGCACAAGATGACGATAACGGTCATGAGCAGGCGGTATATTATTTGAGCCGAACCATGGTAGGCGCCGAATCTCGATATCCTATGATTGAGAGAGAATGCCTCGCCTTGGTGTTCGCTATTTAGAAGATGCAGCATTATCTGGTCGGATAGACCATTTATGTCATCTCTAAAGTTAACCCAGTCCGAGTATTCATGACTCAACCAGCTTTCATGAGCTGGCGGTTAGCAAAATGGGCCTTACTCTTGTCTTAATATGACTTACATTTTAAACAACAGAAGTTAGTAAAAGGACAGGCCATCTGTGATCTCCTGGCAGATAATCCAACTACGGACACCGCCGAGATATATGACGACCTACCCGATGAAACCCACGAAGTCAACGCAACTTCACACCAGCAAATATGGCGTTTATACTTCGACGGCGCTTCACGAGCAACTAATGTAGCAAGTGCTCCTGGAAGTTCTAAGATCTCTTCCGGAGTTGGAGTTGTCTTAGTTTCCCCAGGAAAGCATGTGATGCCTCGAGCTTACTCGTTGATGGAACCGTGCTCAAATAACGTAGCCGAATATAATGCATTACTCATAGGACTCAGTTTCGCTAAAGAACTGGGGGTGGAGTATCTCGAAGCCTTCGGCGATTCTCAACTGATAGTTAAACAAATTCAGGGAGAGTACGAGGTCCGAAGCCAAGATTTAATACCATACCATAAGATGGCGGTGGAGATGGCAGAATCATTCGAAGGATTCTTTATCGAGCATATTCCACGGCTACAGAATACCTACGCAGACGCGTTAGCGGCATTAGCCGTATCACTAGCCCAACCTCCTGAAACAGAGCAGTTTGTTACAGTGAGGACTCACCAACTCTTAGTGCCGATCTACAATGAAGACAGCGAAGAAGAAGAGATTAAGGAAACACACTCAACCCAAATTGAGTTTGAACCCCGAGATTGGCGTTTCCCCATCATCGATTACGTCCTGCACGGAATACTACCGGAAGACGTAAAGGAAAGAGAGTCGATCCGACGAAGGGCACCAAGATTCTACTATAATACGGAGAATCGAACGCTATACCGCAGGGGGTACGATGGATTGCTGGCACGCTGCTTATC
Source organism: Asparagus officinalis (assembly GCF_001876935.1). Classification (NCBI taxonomy): domain Eukaryota; kingdom Viridiplantae; phylum Streptophyta; class Magnoliopsida; order Asparagales; family Asparagaceae; genus Asparagus; species Asparagus officinalis. The sequence continues at coordinate 39,129,099 of NC_033795.1, forward strand.
GACTAAAGAAGCTGAGGAAGTCCTTAGAGAAGCACATGAAGGAGAGTGTGGTGCACACCAGCCTGGTCCCAAACTTTATGACCGCATTAGAAGAATGGGATATTTTTGGCCTTCCATGATGAGTGATGCAATCGCGTATGCCCGAAAGTGTGATGCATGTCGAATACATGCGAATTATATGCACCAACCTCCGGAGCATTTGCATCCTTCGATTACGTCATGGCCGTTTGAGACCTGGGGAATAGACATTGTTGGTCCTATAAATCCCCCGTCAGTCAAAGGTGACCGGTTCATCCTAGCAATTACCGACTACTTCAGTCAAAGGTGACCGGTTCATCCTAGCAATTACCGACTACTTCTCCAAATGGGCTGAGGCAGTTCCACTCAGAGAAGTTAAAACGAGCAATGTCATTGCATTCATCAAGCACCATATCATCTACCGGCATGGTGTACCAAGACGAATCGTACATGACAACGGTCCTTAATTTGTCAGCAACGCCTTCATCAGGTTTTGCGAAAAGTTTAAAATTCAAGATATCTCTTCGACGGCTTACAATCCCACAGCGAATGGACTGGCCGAAGCCTTCAATAAGACTATCATAAAGATTTTATCAAAACTCGTGAAAACTAATAAACGAGACTGGGATGACAAGCTTGGCGCGGCTCTATGGGCCTATCGGACCACGGTGCGCACACCGACGGGAGCCCGTTCTTCCATTGGAGATTCAAATCCCGTCGCTTCGAATTGCCCTCGCGACTCAAATGACGACCGAAGAGCAACATCAGAAGCGCCTTGAAGAACTTGAGAGGCTAGACGAGAATCGTTTAGAAGCTCAACAACACATCGAATTCTACCAAGCCAGAATCTCTCGAGCTTTCGATAAGAAGGTTCGACAACGAAGCTTCAAAGAAGGGGATTTGGTTCTAGCTGAGAGGCGGCCTATGATCCTTAACTCCAAAAAGAAGGGTAAATTTGAACCCAAATGGGAGGGACCATTCGTAGTAGAGACAGTCTACTCGAGTGGCGCATATCGCCTAGTCACCAAGGACGGCGACCGGCTTATGATGCCAATAAATGATAACCAATGTATCGGGAAGTTCCCAGAAGAATACCACATGGGGTATTCTTAGGGATAACCCAGTCACTGTAGAAGTGATGAATAATAAATCCACGTTCAAACTCTGAATGTCGGAATGTTTCTTCTTATTGTCAAACCCTTATGAGTTATTTTGTGAGATGAGATCCAATCCTCTGATAGGTTAATCTTTCCTCACCAAACCATCTGTTGATCAAACCAATTGACGGTGGATCCACCAACATTTCCATCTGTCAGTCATTGGCATTTTTCAGACTCAACATGTTAGGTCCTAATCACCTAGCGTTAAAGTCTTCCTTTGAGTGATAATACGAGTTGGCACTTTCTCTGCTACCCGTATTCTACTAAGTTAGGGCCAAAGCCAAATTCCTCTCTCGATTCTTTCCATGAACGAGAGGTCCACTTTCAATTCGAACAGTCAAACCTATAAAAGTTAGGATTGTTCCCGATCTCACTTAGTCAAGTCTACAAGTAGTTAGGACTAAGACCGAGTCATTCCTTTTCGATAAACGAAAATCCGCATTTCTTCCTTTTTTCCACCAAACCTATAAAAGTTAGGGTCGAAATTGGGCTTTCTCCTCAATGAATGAGGGATTCTTTTGATTCAAATGACCAATCCTATAAAAGTTAGGGCCGTTTGAACTTTTCCGATTCTCGGAGTGGAGATCCCACTCTTAGTTTCATCATTTCGGAGTCTGGGGGTGGAGATCCCACCTCGAGTTTCCTTTCTTCCTCTTCAGTCCCGGGAGATAGAATATAAAATTCTTCCTCTCCCGTTTCCCAATCCGTCTTTATTCTGACAAAAGACTAAATGTCACATGGGAGCGGACTTAAACAATCCGTATACTAGCCCGACTCAAACGGTAGTCGGTAAAGGCTAATCAAATCCGTTGAAGGCTGGGGATTAGCCAAAAATCCTAAAGTCAACGCCTAACACGTGTTGCCGGGTAGTCTATTCCCGTGAGAAAGACGAAGTCTACGTATTCAATATCGTAGCACTAAGAGCGTTAACTCTCTTAGCATAACGTTACATGCGGAACGGATTTAGACAATCCGCATGCTAGCCCGACTCAAACGGTAATCGGTAAAGGCACATCCAACCCGTTGAAGGCTGGGGGTTTGCCAAAAATCCCAAAGTCTATGTCTAACACACATTGCCGGTTTAGTCTTTCGCCGATTGAAAAAGACACCAGGATCTAAGCCTGGGGAATTTTATCCCGAAGCCTAAGAAGGGATAAGTCGTCGTCTAATACGCGGCGCTGGGTACCTTTTCCCTATAAGAAATGGTTAAGCTTATGTATTCAAAATCATAGCATCAAGCCTAAGAAAAGCAATTCTCTTAGCACAATGTTACATGTGAAACGGGTTTTAATAATTCACATGCTAGCCCGATTCAAACGGTAATCGGTAAAGGCACGTCAAACCCGTTGATGGCTGGGGGTTTGCCAAAAATCCCAAAGTCTATATCTAACATGCATTGCCGGTTAGTCTTTGACCACATTGTGGCAGGGTGTTATTAATAACACCATAATCCATGCCTCACATGCATGGGGAATTTTATCCCGAAGCCTAAGCAGGGATAAGCCAACGCCTAACACGCGTTGCCGGTTTAGTCTTTTACCGATTGAAGAAGACATCAGAATCCGAGTCTGAGGACTTTTATCCTGAATCCTAAGTAAGGATAAGTCAGCGCCTAACACGTGTTGCCGGGTAGTCTATTCCCGTAACAATGGCGAAGTCTACGTATTCGAAGTCGTAGCATCAAGTCTAAGGGAGTTCATTCCTTTAGCACAACGTCACATGCGGAACGGGAGTAAACAATCCGCTTACTAGCCCGACTCAAACGGTAGTCGGTAAAGGCTAATCAAAGTCAATGTCTGATACACGTCGCTGTTTAGTCTTTTCACAGGAGAAAGACGAAGTCTACGTATTCAATATCGTAGCACTAAAAGGGTTAACTCTTTTAGCTTAACATCACATGCGGAACGGACTTAAACAATCTGCATGCTAGCCCGACTCAAATGGTAGGCGGTAAAGGCCCATTAAACCCGTTGATGGCTGAGGATTTGCCAAAAATTCTATAAATGCAAGTCATTGACGCATCAGCTTCATTAGTTGGTCTCGTGACTTGAGCATCCAATGACGTTCGAAACCCTAGGGTCAACGCCGGTCAACGCGTAACCCTAGGTCAACGCCAGTCAACGCGTTGCGACCAAAAAGTCAACGTTCGACGTTCGAAACCCTAGGTCAACGCCGATCAACGCGTAAACCTAGGTCAATGCCAGTCAACGCGTTGCAACCAAAAAGTCAACATTCGACGTTCGAAACCCTAAGGTCAACGCCGGTCAACGCGTAATCCTAGGTCAACGCCAGTCAACGCGTTGCGACAAAAAGTTAACATACGGTGATCTGAAACCCTAAGTCAACACAATGTGATGGAGGTAGTTCAAAGTCAACTCAATGACACGAGCCAAACTCAATTCATCAGCTGTAGACTCGAGACTCCGACGACGGCCAAGCAATGAACGCAGCGCCGGGAGGATTTTGACTATTCATCAAAGCACTGGATAGACTAAAAATCGAAGGAGCCAAGAGTTAAAGCTAACTACAGGTCCTTTACGCCGACTGAAGGCTGGATCAATCACTTTGGAGGGGGTATCTGTAGGCATCGAAAATTGCCTATAGGTCTCCACGAACAGCTCAGTGTTAAGGAACGACAATGAACGTCACTATCTGGTTCACAGGAGTTCAACTGATGTCGGTGAACGCTTGAAGTGAACCGACGAACTACGTGAGCTGACAGAATTTCGGAATAACGAAGGTACGGGCTAATCGAGAGCCCCACGGTGTTTACAAAAGGAACAACGCCCTTCGTATCTCGTTCATCCTACAGATAATCCAACCATTGGAGCTGATAGAACTCTTCGTCAGACTTCCAACGCACTTCGAATCACTAAAATCCGAGTTCGAACGAAGAATTTACAGCGAAAGCGGACGAATGCACCTCAACGGAGCGTCTCGGTCAATGTGAGACACCCCAGGGGTGTCTCGGATTTTCCGAGACACCCTAAGGGTGTCTCGGATTTTCCGAGACACCCCAATGGTGTCTCGAGTTTGGTGAGATGCCCTCCAGCGCGGATTCGGGCCTTTAAGCCATTTTAACCGCTCCGCAACCCCTCATGCCTATAAATACAAGCCTTAGGCCTCATTTTTTCAGATCTAGATTTTTGGAGAATAGGCGAAGCCCTGCCGGAGTGAAGAGTGATCGAGCACTTCAACGCAAGAGAGCTTCTTCGTCAGATCTACATCACCCGTACCCGATCCTTAGTATTATCCTGTTACGATAATACTAAGAAGAGCAAATATCTCGCTTTATCCAAGATAGGCGCTTCAAGTGTCTAGATCTCCTCGCGGATCGACGAAGCTCTGGATCAGATCTGATTGCCAGGTAGTCCACGGATATCGACGTCCCCGTCACAGGCTAAAGACCCACGCAAGCAAGAGACGACGAACGGATCTTGTGTTTATTTTCAAGAAAGTTGTAATTTTTATTTCTTTGTTGTTTGAATTCATTTGTAAACGTTTGAAGTTTTAATGAAATCAATGATGAAGGCAACTTTTGACGAAAACACTTAGAAAATAAATTTTGCCTTCAGCAGTCGACTATAATGATAATTAGTCGACTATTCTGTAAAATAACAGAAACTTATGTTTCTGTCATAAACTTGAGTAGTCGACTATTATCCATATTAGTCGACTATACTGTAAATTTACAGAAACATATGTTTAAGACAAAAACATGAGTAGTTCACTACTATTCTAATTAGTCGACTACTAAGAGTTAGAAAATGATATAAATTTAATGTTTTGACACTCTATTATTAATTATAACTCTAATGGTTAACATAGGGAATTTTTATAGTTAACCAACACACTAAGTCTGTGTTAGTGTGTTCTAATATTTATGTGTGTGTGTGTGTGAGTGATCAAGGCTTGTACAATAATTCTAAGTAAAGAAAATATAAAATACATTATCTCATATGTTCTTCATCTTCTTCACTTCATAATGCATTGAATCTCAACTTGCACTTGTTCATATTTTGATATTGAAAGCTGCATATAAGAGTTAGTGCATTTGTATAACACACATTATATTAATTGTTATCATCAAAATAATATCATGGAGATATGATAATCAACAGTAGCAGGGTCTACAGTATCTGATCGACTTTGTAACACCGATCACAAAATCAGAGACTAGCAACACTCGAGGAGCGAGTAACGAGCCACATTATATGTTCTAGAGTTTCACCACCAGTTGTACCAGTCATGCCTATTGAAGAGGAAATACTAACTATTTCACCATCACACAACCAGCTGTTGATAGAGCCATAGAGCAGGAGGTTTGGCTTTGTAAAATAAGAAAGACATTAGACACTGAGAACATTATAATTTCAAGGCACACCAGACTCATGTGCAGCCTATAAATGGAAGAAATATGTGAAAATTTTTTAATGTCGACTCAGTACTAAAGCGGAGTTAGATGTATTCAACGTAAAGGATAGCACCGACTTCAAATTTTCGTCGGAGCAGCGAATACCACTTATTTAGGAAAATTTTGTTTGCTTCTTTGACAAGCAGTAGAGCTAGTCCGATTAAAGCGGGAAGATATACATGTAGTTAATTATGGAATCATGACCAACATAGTGACAATGGAAAGGGCAAGAGACATGTTACGGAATCTAGAGAGCCCCAACAGCGGGGTAATGATTTTTACCGCCAGCAATAAGGATAGTATAAGAAGAGAGAACAACCTACAACATGATTCAAGAGTGTCGCAGCAGCGTAGAATTTGGTGTACATGTTATAATTATCACAATACACCAGCAGGAGGCCAACATAACAGAGGTCAAAATCAGCAGTCTCAGGGCCGCGGTTACGATAAGTAGCAGAGGATTTGAGGTACATCCAGCCGTCTCGAGGACTAAAGGGCCAGTAGGCTAGATTCATGTCATCCACGATATTCCTAAGGGATAGACAGTCTCATTTGTTCCATCGCTATTAGCGTAGTAATCTCCACCCACTGGCAAGGTTTATGCAGTCGTACCGCGTGATCATGGTGCGAGCGAAGCTTTCTTAGTGATTTTCTTCCCAGCTCGAATCTTGTTGATTCAGAAGCTTTGCATTCTTTTATCTATCATGATGTCATGATTAGACATCATCTTGTAACGCAGCCTTTAGGCGTTCCATTATCAGCTTCTACTCCTTTGGAAAAGGCGTCTCTCTTAGAGATTATCTAAAGGAGATGTGTTATCAGTTTAGACGAGTATGAGTCCATGGTCGATTTAATCATCCTACGAATGTCTGATGTTTGATGTTATTTTTGGTATGTATTGGTTATCATCCTACCACGTTAGTATAGACTGTTTTGTAAAGACAGTCAGCTTGTGATCATTCAATGGGTTTGTGTAGATAGTAGCAACCTCATAGGGTAACCAGAATGCAGAGTTATTTCTGACATACGTCAAGGTGGTGATGATACGGGATCGGGGTGAAGATTTGAGCGAGACCGTAGTCGTCTCAGAATACCAAGATGTCTTTCAGGACATACTAAGATTTCCTCCAGTGAGAGAGGTTGTTTTCCTGCATTGAGTTGCAGCAGGCATCATACCAATATTTCGAGCACCTTATCATATGGCACCCGCTGAGATGAGGGAGCTACAGACTTAGCTAGATGAGTTGTTATCTCAGAGATTTATTTTCTGGAGTCGTTGTCATGGGAGCACCGGTCTTCTTCATGGAGAAAAAGGACGATAGCATGCAATTATGTATAGATTATCATGAGTAGAACAATGTCACTTCCTAGATCAGGTATCCACTATCAAGGATTTATGACTTGTTCAACTAGCTGCGTGGAGCGTAGCATTTTTTGAAGATTGATCTTCATTCTGATTATTTTTAGTTACGAGTAGGGAATGGATATTCCCAAAACCGTCTTTCTGACTCGATATGGGTCTTTCGAGTTTCTTATCATGCTATTTGGACTGACCAATGCACTCATTGGTGAACCGGGTTTTCCGTCCATGTTTAGACCATTTTGTGATTGTTTTATCGATGACATTCTTATATGTTTGAGATTAGAGGTAGAGCACGAGCAGTATCTTCATTTGACATTGCAGACTTTGTGGGAGCATCAGTTCTGAGGTTAGGTTTTTAACCATATTATCAGTAAGGAGGGCATTATAGTAGATCCAGCTAAAGTAAAAGTAGTACTTAATTGGGATCCACCAAAGACAGTTATAGAGATTCATAATTTTTTAGGTTTGGTCGGCTATTATAGAAAGTTTATTCAAGACTTCTCAAAAATTACAATACCACTTATACGCCTTACTCATAAGAGTGTACAGTTTGATTGGGGGCACGGAGTGCCAGGAAGCCTTTGAGACTCTAAAGGCGAAATTGGATACAACGTCGGTAATGGTTATTCCAAGAAGTGATAAAATATTTTTCGTCTACACAGATGCATAGTTAGCAGGTCTAGGAGGTGTTGTGATGCAGACCCAGAGAGCTATGGCCTATATTTCAAGGCAACTGAGAAATCATGAGCAAAATTATCCCATGCATGACTTGGAGCTAGCAATAATGGTTTTTGCACTGAAGGTGTGGAAGTATTATTTGTATGGAGTACAGTTTAAGTTATTCACAGATCACCAGAGCTTAAAATATCTCTTCTCATAGAAAGAACTCAATCAGAGGAAACAACGATGGGTAGAGTTTATTAAGGATTATGAGTTCGCAATACAGTACCATCCGGAAAAGGAGAACGTGGTAGCAGATGGTTTAAGCAGGAAGCAATGTCATGGGCTTGCAGCTTTGAGGTGTTCATTACATCAAGATCTTTATACCCTCAGCCACTATGATTTCAGGCTAGAGATTGGGGGGTTTGAGGTGTTCATTACATCAAGATCTTTATACCCTCAGCCACTATGATTTCAGGCTAGAGATTGGGGGGAGCAGTGCTTTCTTAGGAGCTTATACCCTCAGCCACTATGATTTCAGGCTAGAGATTGGGGGGAGCAGTGCTTTCTTAGGAGCTTTATCAATACAGCCATCTTAGAGGGATAGAATGATCGGAGCTCAGCTAGAGGAATCTTGGATTCAAACCCGTAGGGGGAGATTTCTAAGGAACCCAAGGCTGATTGGACTATTAGAGCAGATGGAGGCCTTCGGATGAATGGTCGATTAGTTATGCTGAATAATCCACAGCTGAAGAGAGATCTATTTGATGAGGCACATCGTAGTAGGTATACAGTGCATCCAGGCATAGAGAAAATGTATAAAGACCTGAAGAGGCATTTCTGGTGGAGTGGCATGCATAGAGAGATTGCAGAGTATGTGGCTAAGTGTTTTACCTACCAGCAAGTTAAGACAGAACATTAAAGACCTGCAGGGACCCTACAACCTTTACCCATTCTCGAGTGGAAGTGAGCAGATATTTTCATGGATTTTATTATAGGGTTGTCTAAAACAAAGAAATGAAATGATTCTATTTGGATGATAGTAGATCGATTGACGAAGTCAGCGCATTTCTTACCTGTGAGGACGACTTATACGACAGATACATATATGAGGATTTTCATTTGAGAGATTGTTCGATTACATGGAGTACCGGAGACGATCGTATCGGATTGAGGCTCAGTCTTCACATCCCATTTTTGGAGGAATTTTCAGGATGCTTTTGGCAGCCAGTTGCCATTTAGTAGTGTTTTCCACCCCTAGATTGATGGTCAGACAGAGAGGGTGAATCGGGTGTTAGAGGATATGCTGTGAGCATGTGTGATAGATTTTCAGGGTAGCTAGGAGGACCACATCCCATTGATTGAATTTGTAAATAATAATAATTATCAAGCTACTATCGGGATAGCACCGTATGAAGTATTGTACGGGAGGTCTTACAGATCGCCTATATGTTGGGCAGACTATTGAGAAGGTGGCATTGATTAGAGAGCAATTCTTGCCGCACAGAGTCGGCAAAAGAGATATGCAGATCAGCGGAGATGGCCACTAGAATTCTAGGTCGGAAACTTAATTATGTTGAAAGTATCACTGATAAAGGGCGTTCAGCGATTTAGTAGACGGGGAAAGCTTGGCCCGATATATGTTGGTCCCTTCAGGATTATTGAGCGTATTGGACCTGTTTCCTATAGATTAGAACTTTCAGCATCGATGTCGAGTGTACACGATGTCTTTCATATTTCATGTTACATGTGATGTTTATGATTAAATCTTATGTCAAGAATAGTAGAACGAATCTGAAACTGAGATATTGACATGATCATCATCATTAGAATTTAATTTAATGAGTTAATTATAGTTTAATATGATTTATATGCTTTAGATTGTCGAAATAAACAAGAATTAGGTTTAATGAGTTAATTATAGTTTAATATGATTTATATGCTTTAGATTGTCGAAATAAACAAGAATTAGGTTGTTTTGCATGTTAAACCCTAGATCTAAACAAGAATTAGGTTGTTTTGCATGTTAAACCCTAGATCTATGTGTTCATGTGATTCATCTTGTTTAAGCAAACTCCTGGTTAAGTATACATGACAATGGAATCAAGTTTTATTTATATAATCTAATAAAACCTGAGTTTTTAAAGAAAACACGAGAGAAGAACAAACTGTGCATTTTTGACTTGTTCAGTCGACTGAAGTTGCCATCAGTCGACTTACGGGAGATCATCAGTCGACTGATGACAAGTATCAGTCAACTGACAAGCTTGTGTTTGCCATGTTATTTTGTGAGCGACCCTATCAGTCGACCGATGAGGTTGTCGGTTGACTGATTAGGCCGGCTTTTGTAAGATTGAAAATTTTACTTGTGTGTTCGTTTGGTGAGCATTTTTGTGCAAGACATGAGCTGATATTCACGTATAGTTCAAAGTGTACACGTACAGGGATTGAGTACGCATGATTACATATTTTGGGGTATCCAAATAGGTTACAATCGTTAAGAGTAACGACTATTATTATATATATTATAATTATGATCGGTTTGGTGGGGTTAGTCAGGTCCCGCAATGAGACCGTGGATGGACTATACTCCGAGTGCTTTAGTCAGATCCTACAATAAGACCGCAGATGAACTACATTTCTTTATCAGATCGCATGGAGATGCGTATAGGTTGAAATACCTAACTATCGGTCTGCACAAAGATGCGTAGAGGTTGATATACCTAACTATCGGCCCGCATGGTTAAGCAATGAGTTATTATACTTAGTTACCGGTCCGCACGGGAGTACGATGAATTGACATACCTAGTTATTAGTCCGCACGGGAGTGCAATGAACTGGCATATCTATTTACCGGTCCGCATGGGGGTGCGATGAGTTAAAGTATTCCAGAGAAGGACAATTCGATAAATAATCTAAGTGTAGGTGAATATTGACATCATCAATATGATCCATTGTGAAAGTATTTCACAACTTAGATACATGAGTGTGTCAATATCTGTTTTACCCACTATGAGTAGTATGAGGAGTTGATATGCTATTTTTGGAGATGTATGATGTGGTATTTCCTATATTATCTTTCTTGTATTCATTTATTCTTAGTTTTGGAGTTAATATTTAGTGATTCACAATTTGAGACATATGGTATATACATGAGGGTTTCCTTATTTGGATTATTTCGCTCGATGTACCAGTCTCGTGTTGTGAGCTTCTAAGTATTAACTGTAGTTTGGTACAGGGTAAATGAACTAGGTAGACTATGCACTTATAGGTAGAGCCTCCATCATACCTGGTAGCCCTTCCCCTGGGGGTGGATGGAGATGATCTTGCTAGAGCTCTGACGATGTGGTTTTTACTTCTTTTCAGGTAGCGAAGCAGAATTTCGGAGAGCCGTAGGTTGACAGATTTTTAGCATAATCGTCGTCATATATGTTTAGTAGTTCTACTCCATAGATGTTTAGTTTATATTTCTAGTTGATGTTTAGATTTGTATTATATTTTGAGAGCTGAGAGAGCTTATGTACTTTTCAGTTGACTCTTGTAGTTGAAATTTTGGATCATTTATTTTAGATTGTTGGACATATTTTCTTTTATATATGTTAAGACTTGATTATTTGGAGATTTATCAAATATTTCTGTGTTTTATTTCTTGTCTTCATCTCTTTTATATCTGCTTATATATGTACTATCTTATTTGTTTTCACTAGAGGGATATTTCTGTGATGGTGAAACTTGTCATTGCACAGTATAGGTGTATGGTTGGTTTGACATCCTTGGTTTCACCTTAGATTACAGCCTTGTGTGAACCCATGGGCGTCAGATATAGGCCATTGAGTCGAGTTTAGGATGCTTTATCTAGCAGTATGTCTCACACTAGGGTGTGATGAGGCTTGTGAGGTGTATTTCTTGGATGCCTACTTGGTAGTCCGTCTCACACTCGTGTTACGTACAGAGATGCGATTAGACTAATGAGTCGTGTACACTGTTAGGATACCGATCGAGTAGTTCGTCCCGTATGATGATGCGATGAATCAGAATCTTGCAAGGATTTGCATTGAGACGTTTGTTGATAGCCTGAGTCTTTGACGGATGCCAGTTATGTATATGACTCATTGCTGAGATATATGATCGAGATACTTTGCCATTGAAAGTACACGTGGTTATATGCTGATAGTTATCTTATCTTCCCAGTGGTAGTGGAAGATATTATAAATACGATATTATGAATGTCTTTAATTTCTGTATTGCTTTATTTTATTCTTTGATTGGGATCAATGATTAGCGATTCACAATTTGAGACATATGTTATATTAATGAGGGTTTTCTTGTTTGGATTATTTCGCTCGATGTACCAGTCTCGTGTTGTGGGTTTCTAATTATTGATTTTATTTAGATTGTTTATCTGTAGTTTGGTGTTAATGTTTAGGCATCTACAATTTGAGTCATATGGTATATACATGAGGGTTTCCTTATTTGGATTATTTCGCTCGACGTACTACGTCTCGTCTTGTAGGTGTCTGAATATTAACTCCATTAGATACGGGGAAAATAATCTAAATAGACTATACTTAATAGGTAGAGCCTCTACTTCATCTAGCAGCTTTTTTCCCTGGGGACGGATGGAGTTGATCTTGTTGTAGTGCTCTAATGCTCTTGTTATTGTTCTTTTTGTTTTAAAAATTCTTTTTAGGCAGCTCAAAGTTTCAGAGAGCCGCAGGATGACGGAGTTCTTGCATAGTCACCGTCGCATGAGTTATCAGTAGAGGCTCCACAGTAGATTTATGTTTCCATTCAGTTATTTGAGTTGTATTTCATTTTGTAAAGGCTATGAGCCTTAATTACATTTCTAGTTGATTCATGTCGAGATATTTTACATTATTTCAGAGATCATGTGTTTATAGTTTTATTCATTTGAGATATGGTTTCATTTATGAGATTTATCCTCCTATGTCATGTCTATTATATTTATTTACCTTATTTTGCTTGTTTTGTACCTACACTTCTTTTTTATTCTACTAGAGGATATTATTGTGATTGGTGAAACGTGTTATTACACAGTGTGGGTGATGGCAGGTTTGACATCTCTAGATTCACCTTGAACTATAGCCATGTGTGAAAACAGGGGCGTCACAAATATATATATTTACTTATGAATACAGTTCATCTTCATCCAGTGCTCTGTCTTTTTGCCTCCACAGTAGATTTATGTTTCCATTCAGTTATTTGAGTTGTATTTCATTTTGTAAAGGCTATGAGCCTTAATTACATTTCTAGTTGATTCATGTCGAGATATTTTACATTATTTCAGAGATCATGTGTTTATAGTTTTATTCATTTGAGATATGGTTTCATTTATGAGATTTATCCTCCTATGTCATGTCTATTATATTTATTTACCTTATTTTGCTTGTTTTGTACCTACACTTCTTTTTTATTCTACTAGAGGATATTATTGTGATTGGTGAAACGTGTTATTACACAGTGTGGGTGATGGCAGGTTTGACATCTCTAGATTCACCTTGAACTATAGCCATGTGTGAAAACAGGGGCGTCACAAATATATATATTTACTTATGAATACAGTTCATCTTCATCCAGTGCTCTGTCTTTTTGCCTTTATTCATGTCCTTCAATGAGTATATCTATGACATGTCTTGCTCGTACAACTTCATGTGAATCATCGGCAGGAGTAGCGCGCAATGTCGAGTGGCCAAGAAGTACTGCTTGTATATAAAAGTACACTAACACTTACTTCTTTCTAGGGTTAGAGCCATCCCTTGCTGAACTTCTTTTATTTCCTCGACCTCATGATTCACCCCTTCGCATGACCAAAAGGGCCTTCAATGCTTCCTTCATGCTTCCATTCCCAGATGATTGACGATATTCACCATCACTGGAAGAGGCACGACCATCATCACTCAAGGAAGCTATGTGATCACCACTTCGCTTACGAAGTGTGACCAACAATGAAGATTTAGCTTCATTTTTTGTTTAGACCATCTTTCACGACCATTGACAACTTGCTCCTGCTGTCCACTGTGATGAACGACTTCGAAATCGTGATCACATACTTCCTTTGATGACATATTCACAGCGAAAACCCTAACCCTAAGTTGAAATTTGACATGGGAGAAATGGATTTTGGGTATTTTTAGTGGTTCTGGTTAACAGTTGAAGAGAGAAAGGGAGAGAGTACTTGAGAGGGGGATGGACGCGGTTACCAAGTTCGGTCACTTCACGAGGGTGTGTTTATAATTTCAAGTGGGCCTTTTCTCTAACTGCTCACATGACAGTCATATTGGGACCTTGACACAAATATAAATCTAGTACATTTGGGGCTAAAAGAGAAGGCCCAAAATACATAAGGGCTTGTCACATTGGCTTATTATTATTAGCGCCTTGACACAATTTTCCCAAAAGAATAACATCACTTCCTTTTCCTCCTCTTTCTTCTCCTTGGCTGCGCCTATAGCCGGTGATCGTAGGGCCTTCCATGCTCCTCCCTGTCTCCCTTCTCCTCCAGTGCTCCTCGCTCCTCTGCGGCTTCACTCTCCTCTGTCAACGCCCATTCTTCGATCCGTCTCCCTTGCCAATCTAGAAGCCTACAATATCATCCTCTTCCTCTGCCCCTGAATACCCGCTGACCTCACTCCTCCTCCTTTGGCATCTTGCTACTTGCAAGTTGAGTTGTTGATATTTATTTTAATTTCTATAGTCTATGCTTAGAATTTATGGTTTTTTGGGGAGTTTTAACATTGGAATTATTTGATTTTGGTATAGATTTGGTTTTCCCCTCAGTGTCAAATGCGGTTCTAATAGAAGAGTTTTGGTTGGATTTGATCAAGAAAACAAATTTTGTTTATAGTTTAAATAATTTTGGGCTTATTTTTTAACTAATAGCAAACAACAAAGTCGGACTTTTTAATCAAGAAGCAAACTTACATATTTGCAAAAATCAAGTACACATGTAGGACACATAGTCATTAGAATCAAGATCAAATTAATGTATCGGTGTTTATTTTAGCTAGTTAGTAAGTCTATTTATTTATTTATTATCAGTGAGTTGTCACATGTTAGAACGTTATTTTAAAAAAGCGACCGCTAACCCTAGTTACTAGTGGCGTTGGTAATTCTATTTTTAATGTTAATCGTCAAAACTTCCCCACAAAAGTTGGCTTGAATGCTCTTCCGGCTGATCTCAGGGAGTGACCAATAATTAAAAGTTATCATCCAAATCATTGGGATGTAGTGAGGATAGCATATCTTTGACAAGGTCCCTGTCAACCTCGTAATCATAAGTTTTCAATGAACTGAATTTGAGGGGAAATGTGTGGGATCAATGTGGCTTGGTTTGATAAATATTGGTTAGAAAACAGCGTGAAAAAAAGAAGCCGATTGTTGTTTGTGTTGTTGTTATTTAAATTTGGATTTGGAAGTCAATGTGGAGTAAATTATTTTGTTAATGGAGGATTAAAGAGTTGGGACAAGCAAAGCTGACTAGAAGCTCATGTTGGAAGATTTTATAGTGGGATCACTTTCCCAAAATCCTGAACCAGCCGCCACTGATAAATGCCACGAAATATAACTAATCGTATATAAGTGCTAAAGGAGTAAAACTATAAGATATTTAAGTGTTTTAGCCTAAACAAAAGAGAAATCTTTGCTGGGAAACATTTCTTTTAATAGTAGCTAAAGGTTCAAGGTATAGGGCCATACTAAAATGAGCTAATGAAAGATGAGCGCTAGCTAATGAAAGATGAGCGCTAGTTTGCCTACCCAATATGACCAGTAAAATATGCATGTTTTACCTCTAACCCATCTCTTTATTGCTTATTGAGTGAAGATCCATTTATATCTTGT
>NC_033795.1:39144583-39158237 GCF_001876935.1 Asparagus officinalis
CCCCCCCCCCCCCCCCCCCCCCACCACACACACACACACAAAAACAACAAAATCGTCACTTGTCTACGATATGTATTTAGACCTCTACTCATGTACAAACATCTACCAAGACGTTTAAAAAGCAAGAACACAGTTTGGTTTCATTAACAACAATAGAGGATGGGGTTTCTTGCAAAAACAACGTACAGATGAAAGGTGGTTCTTGTAATTGTCCTTTTTAAGCTAAAATAACCTCCTCTTATCAATTTATGTGTGTGTTATAAGCTAGGCTGGTTTGTCACTCACGCGCTCCACCTATTATATTATTAACAGGGCATGCACTCATTGTTACTTTGGCTTGAATGTATTCACGAGGTAAATCATAGAGGCATGGGTTGTGTCATGTCTTTAGACACTAGTCAAAGCCAAACAAGAGCAATATACAAAGCCAAATCATGTGTGTTTAGTGTATGCGCGTACATTACCATTAAAACAAATAACAAGACTTGTTGCGAAAGTAGAAGAAGGTTGGAATTAGTAAAAAAAACTTATATTTATGTATATCACCATTAAAAATAATATGCTTGTGAGCAAAGTAAAACAGGGTTCGAATTAGTAAAAAAAAAATATTAGATATGTGAAACAAATAAAAGTCCTCGATGGATGGGCTCCTGTTAAGAGTGAGGAAGGGGTATGGAGCTCTAAATTTTATTGGTGGGAGGAATACGAAGGAGTAGAGGTGGTAAATGAATGAATCGAATCGAATACTAAGATGTCTGTATTTGTATTTGTTCAAATTCAAACCTGAATTCAAATATACATGTCTGCAATTTTTAAATTCTAACTCGAATACTAGGTATTTAACAAATATTCATGAATATTTATCGAATGTCAAAGTATATTCATTCTGCTAAAGAATTTAATTTTTAAATAGTATTTACATTTATAAATAAGAATTATTTCTTTATAGTTATAATGTATATATATTTAGTTTGAATATTTCATTAGAAAACTGATTTAAAATTGTTTAAGTTTCTCAAAATTAGTATATAGAAACTTAAGTAGAATATTGTTGATGTTAAGTGATCACACAGTCAATTATATCCATCGTTGGATGCAGGTGAAGTTGATGAGGGACCGCTTCCTTCCCCGCATATCTGATTCAGAGTTGAGTGGCTGAAAAGTCTGCACATATAGAAACTCGTGAGAGGACGGTGACTGGTTTCTCCCGTGGTTCCTCCGACAATCAAGTCAGCTAGTGAGCTTGAGTGGGGAAAGTGAAGAACTATTTGAGTTATTGTGTGTGTGTAGTATGATTTGTAGAAGTAGTTTAGAAATGGCATTTTTTGCTTTACCTTGGTATTTGGAGTAGTGTCCTTATTTATACTGGTAGTACAAGGGGTAGAACCGTCATTATGGCCGAGCACAAGATGGCGGTGAAGAAGCATGGGCTGGCGACTGAGTCAGCTCCTACTTTACAGGTGTCGACTGGCGACTGAGTCAGCTCCTGCTTTACAGGTGTCGGCTGGTGAATGGAGGAAGGATCACTTCATCATTAAACGAGAAGTGAACTGAAGCATGACGGTGCCTATATGGTCCGATGAGTCATGAAGGCTATCAAGGCTAGAGGCATGATGCACCTACCATACATTAAATTTTATGCTGACATGTTGTCAGTGGGAGAGGTTCGAGGCTAAAGTCGTCTTCTAGCTTCGCCGAGAAGTAACGCCTTTTGAGTCGTCCTCATGAGGCATCGAATAAATAATCAAGTGGGCTCATAACGAGTCGTCTTCGACAAGAGGGTCGACTAGCACCACCTTTTGAGTTGACATGAAGGAATATCAACTCGACGAGTTGGCTAAGTTAGAACCCTTGCTGATCTTGGGCTGCCAATTTGATTGGGGCATTGCATACGGAAGTGCATGTTCGTTGCTAGCATAGGATTGCACTTAGGTGATTGAAAACACCATAACAGTTGGCCCCTTTCGCTTGGAGTCGGCTTTAACCGGGTCCGAGTGAAATGAGAATCACTTTGGACGGACGTGGGTGTGCATTGAATGAGAAACTGAAAAGTCTCTTCAGAGTAGACGTGGCTAACATCACTACACATCTTTTTGATTGCTACAGCTCTACTTTTCTTGACAGATTACGGGCTATTCGAGGTGAGTGGGCTACGCCTCAATCTCAGAGATGCCGCTTCGGTTCTGAGAATTAATTTCAGCCATTGGTCAGAATTTTATCCGACGGTCTAGATTCTAGCAATTGTGGGTTCAGCTACCTATATATAGAACTAGGGCCATGAGGGTGGCGGTTATTGTCTTTAGAAATTCCCTTTAGAGAACTCAAAGACCTTTTCCCATTCATTTTTCTCCAGCAATCTATCTGCAATCTTCAATAGCATCCAATCCTGTTGATCGATGAGCTCTTCTGGCGGGGCTTCATTTCTAAAGTGACCCAGGCACAGATGAGGGCGCTCCATAAAAGATTAGATATCCCTCAGTAGTATGAGTTGATGGCCCTAACGACGTCAGAGGACATATATGATCATGGACCGGAGCGGGATCCGCTCTACTTGATGCATCTGGAGTTTGGCCTGCGGTTGCCTCTACATCCTTTCCTCCAGCAAGTGCTCACAGCGCTAGGGGTATTGTTGGTGCAGATGAAGCCGAACGCCATCGCCATCTTGGTTGGGTTCATGGTGATCTGCCACTGGCTGGGAATAAAGCCATCCTTGCGGGTCTTGGGCTTGCTGGTGGCTCTGAAGATGAACCAGACTGAGCCTCGTTATCATTTTCAAATGGTGGGGAAGTTCAAGATCATCACCAGCCTTCCTGACCCCCAGAAGGATTGGAAGGAAAAGTTTGTCTAGGTCGTGGGAGACAACCCGGAGTTGGGCTACTCGAACTGGCTCGAAATAAAGAGGGAGGCGCTCATTAAGGGTGAACTGCTCGAGGTCGAGAGGGAAGGGCTTAACTAGATCAAGGCGTATGATGGCTCTCATCGAGTCGACCATTTGCTCGACAACTAGGTTTTGCGGGTTGCCAGGATGTCGGTAATGCCACCTTCTGCCAAGGACTAAGAGAAGGCTTCAGCCCTAATCTTAGGGACAGTAGAGGCATCGATGGTGCTGACTACTCCCTTGGCTGCTCCCCTGGAGGGGCCGTCTGCTAGGCCCATGAAGCGTCTTCGTCAGGACATTCCTCTAATAGAGGTCAAGATGGCCGAGGAGGAGCCTGATCCCACCCTTATCCATAGACGGAGGAAGAGTCCCCAAAGGGAAGATGAGGAGCAGGAGCCTCAGGCAGCGGTCGAGATGACCAAGATTGACGTCATTCATCTGGATGAGTCGGCCTTGGGGAAACCATTCGAGGCTCCTCAAGAAGAGGGAGCTGAGGCCAAAGCCTTGGCTATAGAGGGAGAGTCGTCCGGTCACTGCAGTGAGTCGACTCGTCGGGGGAAGGATCTGATCGAGGAGGAAATAGTGCCTCCCCTAGTGCTAGAATATCCCTTTCCTCACTGCGTCACCGACATCGAAGAGGAAGAATGAGAGAAGATGAGGAGGTACCTCATTGGGACTATAGGGGTCGGCCTCGACAAGGGTAGGAGCCTGACTCGGAGCATCGGTTTGAGCCTGATCACCATCTCGACATCCGAAGGACTATCCTGGACTCTCGCTGGATTTAGTCAAATGCGGTTGAGTAGTTTTGGCTTCCTCGGGATGAGGAGTTTTTGCAAGGGGTTCATAATGTCGGTCTCCACCATAGCCTTTGCAGCTACTTAGTTTGAGGTACTTTGGTGGAGACGGAGTTATACGGTCACATGGATCGGGTCTGGACCACATATCTCAAGCTTCTAGGGGAGGTTACTTCCCTAAGAGCCGACAGAGGGGCCGACTCAGAGCGGGTTGCTGAGACGCCAGCCCCAGATGCTTCCGATGTCGACCTCGAGTCCAAGTCTCTATTCTCAGAGCGGGTTGCTGAGACGCCAGCCTCAATGTGCTTGCTAAGTTCCAGGGGAAGGTCGCCCACTTGCAGGAGTCTCTAGAGGCGACCCAAAGCCAAAATGCCCACCTCGAGTCCAAGTCTCACTGTCAGGAGATCATTGAGGGGGTATCGCTAGATCTTAACTGGAAAGACTAAAGTGGCGATCGCCTGTAAGGTTGGTTACAACTATCTGTCAGCACAGCTTCTAGCTGAGATGAGGAATACACCCGATTGCTTTCACTATCCGCCTATTGTGGCTAATTGTTTGGATGAGTTGGTTTAGGTGGAAGCACTTAGAGGGGGACTCAATCTTGGTGAGGAAGAGAGGGAGTCGGATGAAGGAGAAGACTGCTCGACTCCTCCACCAACTGCTCCCAGCAGCTCCCTACCTTTAACTCCTGGAGTGGGAATGGACCTCTCATAGCATCCTAGGAATCTCCTGTCTCTCTGCTCTTATTGTATATGTGTATACATTGTATCTTGTAAATATTCCTTATAAATGAATAAATAAATATTTTTGAACCCGAAATTGCTTTCTCTGTGCTGTGTAATCTCCATGTATCTTCTGAATGACTTAGCTCCATTATAGACTTGCGAACTTAACTGCTGACTCAAGGGTGCTCGCCCTTTGTTAGGAGAATACATATCAAACTCGAGTAGTCACTTCTGATGTTGTTAGTTTTTTGTCTAAGTTTGGAATCAATCTGGTTGACTATTTTTGCTAGTTGGCATCTGAGCTTCTTGGGCGAGTGCCTAAGAGATACTCTTTGAAGTCGGTTGTTGGCCATCGAGGGTCGACTAGGGTCTGGTCAACTGCTCGTCAAATAAACATCGTTTAGTGAGTTTCTAGAAGTCTTTATTGAGCAGGTAAAACATCACTGTTTGAAACGATATGATGACGCTGTTAGTTGTCAGAGAGTTATGGCGTTTGTTTGTCAAAAAAATTACAAGAAAATTATTTGTATTAATCTCCCTAACTGACTTAGAAAAAGAATGAATACAATCTCTCATAGTAACCTCTCCCTAACTAACTAAGAAAAAGAAATTATAATTTCTCTTATCAGTTTCCCTATTTACAAAAGAGAGAAAGAATCGACGGAGATCATTCCTTTTGTTTAAACCTGGGTTTTTCTTGGTAGCGATGGGAGTTTAAATATTATATCACGTTGATGATCTAAACACTTCACTTCGTGGAACGTTAGTCTATTCCTCTTGACGTAACGTCGGGAAGAACTTGTGAGGCAAGTTTACAACTCTTAACAAGTTAAGAACTCTGAACGAGTTCAAAACTTTGTAAAAGAGTTGACTTCAGAAAGGAAACTAATTCTTTTCAATTTAACCAAAATTACTCACAAGCCAAGGCAAAAGCTCCAAGAAAAGCTCTTAATAATGCTCCAAAGATCCGATCAATAGATCCTCTTTCTCCTTCTCTTTTTTCTTTCTTTTTCCAAACCCCTTTTCTAGTTGACTTTTTAGCTATTTATAGGAGTTTAAGGGGTGTAACTGGCCCCTTAATTCGCTCCTTGATGAGGGTTTAATGACCTTAATTTGTGAGAAATGGTTTTGGAAATGTTTAAAACATGTTTGAATGAGTCAAACGCGAGATTCACGATCTGGAAATGACCCTCATTTAGAACTGAAAACGTGGTAGCGAGCTCCGCATTTTGAACTTGGAGCGATGATGAACTCCGTATTTTTAGCTTGGAACACGATGATGAGCTCCGCGTTTTGAGCTTGTAATGCGGCGGTGAGCTTCGCGTTTTGAGCTTGGAACGTGGTGATGAGCTCCGCGTTTTTCTTTGAAGAGGTCATCAACTTGTAATCTCTTCTGTTAGAGTGTTGTAAGGATTGTCATCTTGTAATTCTAGCCTTTGGCTCTTTGAGACGTGAGAATTGTCAGTTTGTAACTCTCGTTTGTTATTGCGAAAGTTGTTGTGAGAATCGTTAAATTGTAACTCTCATCGATTGATATGAAAGTCGTCAGATTATGACTTCCATCATTTGTATTTTATGGGGATTAGCTATCTGTCATGATTTTTAGACAGCCTATAGAATCCCCTTTAAAGTTTTTAAAAGTTCGCGGTTGACTAGAATGAATTTTTGAAATACTTTGGATCTCGATTTTGTTTGATATTGGAACTATTGATTCCTCATCATGAAGTATTTGTTCACTACATCCGCTTTGAGGTCATCGTGAACTTGGTTACAGAAACTTGTCACGCTGGACCTTTATGTTGTGGCTCTGCTTCTGAAACGCAGGGGTGGGCCTTGCGTTTTGTTGCATTGAAACGCGGAGTTGAGCCTCACGTTTAGATATTGAAGTGTGGAGGTGAGCCTTGTGTTCAGGAGTTAAAACGCGGAGGTGAACCTCACATTCAGAAGTTGAAACGTGGAGGTGAGCCTCGCGTTCAGAATTTGAACTGACTTAATGTGAACGTGGAGATCGCGTTTGGATGGAATTTTTGTCTAAAATCTCATACTAATTTGACAGCTCCAACTGTCTATAAATAGACCGCTAAAGGTCAAATCAAGAGTCCACCGACTCTTATTTTCATCTAATTTTCTTAATGAAAAAATTTCATTAAAATCTTTGACGATTTTCACTGTTCACCATCGATGAGATGGCACCAAAGAAGATTGCTTCAAAATCCCATTCCAAGAAAATCACCGTCGCGGGTTCAAGCGCACTGGCGTCCTCGGCTGTCAGGGTGCTACTGTTCATGCGGTTGCACCACCACCATAAGTCCCCCTTATTAGTGGTAAGTGTTGGACTATTAAACTTGTTTCAACAAGTTTTGAACTGCAAATGTCGAGCCAGACTCACGTTTTGTTATTAGAATGCGGGGGTGGACCTCTGCGTTTTGAATTTGAATTGTGGGGTTGACCCTCACGTTTAGAACTTGAAACACGGGGTTGACCCTTATGTTTAGAACTTAGAACACTGGATTGATCCTCGTGTTTAGAACTTGAAACGCAGGGTTGACCTTCGTGTTTAAAACTTGAAATGCGGGGTTGACCCTCACGTTTAAAATTTGAAACAAGGGGCTAACCATCGCGTTTTGAATTAAGTCTTTTAGACTTCTCTTAGCTCCTCGCTTTCTGGATGCTAACCATTTATCTCATCTGCCTACAATGTGCTATTCCAATGAGCCTCTCTCATTCCATCACCACTTTGGTCATAAAGGTGGTGCGAACCACAATGTGAAGTTCAGTCTTTGTTGAGAACTTCCTGTTTTCCAGGATCAAGACAAGGAGTGTGCAGAAACCATTACTCAAGCCATTTTGACAACTCTTAGGGCTTTGGTCACGGAAATTAAATTTGAGACAATATGTCGTAAGAAATTCAACAAAACAACCTTTCTATTCAGAGATCCCGTTGAAATTGAAACTAGGCTTATGTACGACGTGAACTACAAGTTTCTGAGGAAAGTTGGGGACCACATCTCTTCTTGCCCAATATGTAGAGGATGTTCCCTCTATCATACTTCAAATGTGTTTCCATCCTAAGGAATATGCATTGGGCTCTCGTCAAACAACAATATGGGGTTTCGATTGGTGCACTAACTTACCAAGGTGTTCGTCTGGTAGGTTACAGTCAGCAGGTGATAGCTTTGAGACCCGGCTTAGTTGCAAGGGAATATCTAGTCGCCAAAGCTGCTAGCCTAGCTAACACTTTTGTCAGAAAATTTATTGCAGTGAAAGGTGAATTTCCTGCATAAGATTTTAGATCCCATGTATGGGTGTATTCTACTAAAGGAGGATGGTGGGCCTGGATGACAAATTTTGTTTTGGAGGAGTTGAGGGAACCACTTGCTCGATCTGGCCTTGGGGACCTTGTGATGGCTACCCGATATGGGATAGTACAGAGCCACTATAACTTTTTTGCCATGCTGGAGCAGTATAACCCAGAGATGAGCACATTTTTTACTCCTGTCAGGGAGCTGGGCTATGCTCTCCATGAAATGTTTGATGTCTCTGGTCTGCCATTCGGGGAGTTGCCCTATGAAGAATTCGTCTCAAGAATGGAAGAACTCACAATTTTAAGAACAGCCAGTCCTGAGATCTACGCCACTTTTTGGGAAGTGATGTGTCATTTCCACATCTATATTCAGCTAAGAGGACTATGAGGAGGTGGTGTTAAGAAAGTATCCTGGGCGGAATACTTGTTTTAAAATCTAAACTATAAGGAAGATTCAGTAACCCGTCTAGCTGCAAGCACTCTTGATGATATTGATGCTCGTATTGATGTTGCAGCCACTCACTATGTTAATGAGGCCAAAGAGGATATTTTCCCACCTCTCACTGAGTTTGATAGCTTCCATTATCAAGCTTAAGTTCCCACATCAGATATGGCTCTACTTGCTGGATTTCTAATGTTGTGGCTAAAACGATGTGTGGTGCCTACAAAACCACTTGAAGCCATTGTAGTTGAGGTTGTATATCCCACGGTTCTCTTAGCTCATAGGAGAGTGCTAAATCTTCTCTCAGGGATGGTATGTTGCCTGCAAAGCGGCTTACGAGAGTTGTTTTTTGATTTTGTTCAAATCAAGGAGACGGGCTCCGGTGAGAAAAAGACCCTGAAAACTCCTAACCCGCACGTACCGATGTCATATACTTATTTGATGGCATGGTATGTCTTACATTGCCCTTCATTAATGACCGCAGTCTCCCCCTATGATGGTTCTTTTATTCCATTCGTACGACGACTTGAATCGGCTAAGTGGGATGGTTGGTACATGGTTAAGATCGGGAAGATTTTGTCAAGGGATCTTAACTACCATGTTTTTTGTTGCTTCACTAACTTTTAAGGCGGTGAGTATGGTGAGTTATATCAAGATATGAGGGGGCCCAATGGTTTTACAAATTTGAACGGGGGCGTCTTTCGCTGGCTCATCAACATCAGGCCGGGTTATCTCCTCTTCAGGCAGGACGGTAAATGCATCATTGAGCCCTATCAGCCTTATCGGTTTGCCCGACAGTTCGGATATGACCAGGTATATATTAGAAATCCTAACCCTCGGCTCGCACTCATCGAAAATTTATATGAAGGAACCAAGGCTTGGTACTATTCGGTAGCTGGTTGTACCGAAGCAATATTCAGATTGCCCCCACAAAACACCCAAATCCTACACTACTTTAGGCTTCTGTGCTTGGTATCACACCGCCTCTCAGATCTCTGAATACAAATTGTACTCATCTTGTTTGAAAGAGATCAAAAGAATGTATGAATCAAAGAGGGGATTTAAGATGATTCGTCTGAAGGGAATCGACGAGTATTTAACTTATGAAGAAGCAGTAATCAGGGATGAAAGAGCAAAGCAACTGAGGAAACTCAGGAAGAAGAACTGAGAGCAGCTGAGACCCATGAAGAGAGAGTAATAGGGAAAAGAACCCTTACTGCAGAAGAAACACATCTCCATGAAGCGGGCTTGTCAAAAATTATCGGTTGAGTCCCCGACTCCTAAAGTTCAAATGGGAGCAAAGCTGATGTAAGACACTTTCAAGTCTGCACTTGTTGTTCATGAGGAAGGGGAGGAATCATCTGTTGTAGGAATTTCTCATCAAAGGGGACTCTGCTCAATTGGCCCAGCTTTAATAGGTGTGGCTCCTCCCTATCATCTCTCAGAAGAAGAAGGGGAAGATGAATCAACTGCTGAGGATGTAGAGTCTATCCCAATGATGGAACCTCTTGCTGTGATAGCTCTAGGTCAAGCTTCAAGGATCGTTCCCCAAGTTACAGAGACAACACATGAGAAACTCGTGCCTACAACTACTCAAGCTGAGAAAGTTAGGCCTCCTGCAAGTGAGTCTGCAATGACTGAATTCGAGAATCTTGGTGGAAATCAGTCTCCTTCTGCTTCGGCACTGATGCCAATGGTGGGAGCTATGAGGCCTAGTCCAACAACAGGACTAGTTCTTAAGTCAACTGCTGTCGTAAGCTCGCCACATCCTTCTACAGCAGAAGATGATGAGCAATTATCATATGCGACTCTTTGGATGATGACACTATTTTGGATGATCCACTAGTATTCACTTATGACAAAGCGTCGACTTCTACTACTATTTTTCCCGCAAGTAAGCATTGTCCATTTTGAATTTTCATGAATTTTTCTCCTACATTATAACAATTTTCATATGCAGGATCCCAGACTTTGTCAGTTGAGGAGACTAGATCAACAACTCCCCCACCGGAGAAGCTTTCTCTTGGGCAAACAACGATGACTCCTCTACCAGTGAAGCCACCTCCTCTTGTGATTTCCTTGAAACTCGTGCAAGCTACAGGTGTTTCAAACCCAGTTCAAGCAAAATCCCCTATGACTCTCCTATCAAGCTCTATGACTTTGGGTGCTTTAGGGTCATCTCCCGTCGCTTCTCTAAGCCCAGTAGTTGTTCCTAACTTGCTCCATATTTTAATTGGGCAGTTAGAGAGTATGATGAAGCAGGCCGTTATGATTGATAGTGTTGGTCAGGGCACTTTCGAGTCTTTCAGGCCCTTCTTAACAAATTATCTGAGCAACATTAGATGTTTGGGTGACATCGAACGTTGTTCAGAGGGCATTTCTCATTTAGAAGAGGACCTGAAAGCATTGCATGACCTTGAACGCATCGATCTCGGGGCACAAATTAAATTGACTTTCGCTGATATCAAAGCTAAAGCAACACGTCGGTAGGAAGTCATTCAGAAGAATTTGGCTGAGAGGGAGGTTTATCTTGGATCTTTCATTAATCAGCGTGATTGAGCACAAGCTGAGCTAACCACTTCAATCACTGCCATGAAAACCACTTGAGAAGCGATTGCATAATTAAAGGTGGCTTTGGCTCAGAAGGAAGCTCAGCTTGCTCAGGAAGAAGCTCTCATGAAAGGCCTCACTCTCAAAAATGTAGAAAATTTTGAAAATTACAGCAAAGAGGTGCAAATTCTGGAGGAGGCCTAGAAGGAGGTTGTTGTTGCAGTGCCGAATGAGGATGAACTCCGGAGAGAAGCTGTAGCGATGATGTGAGCTGCTCATGAGAAAAAACTTTCAGATATCAAGTCCCGGCTCGCATCTATCAAACTGATGGGCCCGCAAACCTGATTTTGTATCATTCTTTTGATAAGAACAAAACAATCTTGTATCACTCTTTAATATTTTGAATAAAAAGTGATATGGTTTTGGTTTTCCATTGTTTCTCTCCTGTGTTATGTTTTTAACTTGAAATAATGAAAAATAATTAAATATGTCGGAGGTGTAATATTAATTTAGCATGAATTCTAACTTAAAGTAAGATTCAAAATTTTTCTTTATTATCACTTAAGATAATTCCAGAAAAATTCTAATCCGCTGGGGATTTTTTTGTTGTCTTGAACATTTGTTATTCTATTGAAAAAGGATTAGCAGGTTTATAGGAGTTTGACTGTTGGAGGTATATTGTATTGTTAACATAACAGCAATTTGTGAACCTATCATCCTATTGAAGAGGATTAATAGGTTGATTTTGTTAGAGATATGGTGTTAACTTAACAAAATTATATACTTGTGATTTGAATAAGATTTTGAAGACCTATCACTCTATTGAAGAAATTCGATAAGTTGATTTTGTCAGATGTGTGATATAAAACTTAACAAAATTATATACTTGTGATTTGAACAAGATTTTGAGAACCTATCGCTCTATTGAAAAGAGTCAATAAATTGATTTTTTTTTCATATGAAGTGTATTATTAACTTGATAGGAGTTTATTACGATTTGAGTAATTTTATGGACTTATCATCCAATTGAAGAGGATTCATAAGCTGATTATCAGAGGTGTAATATTAACTTGACGAGAATTTTGAGGACTTATCACTCTATTGAAGGGAGCCGATAAGTTAATTTTATCATCGGAAGTGTAGTATTGACTTGATGAGAAAATTTTGGAGACTTATTGCTCTATTGAGGAGAGTCAATAAGTTGATTTTATCATCAGAGAAGCTTGTCATATTAAGAATGAGACAAGCTAAATTTGTACTCTGAGGGGAGTTTAGTCGTCAGAATTGTAATGTTAACTCGATGATATTTTGCGAATTTTGTAGTTGACAGATATGTTCTATTAAACATATCAACACTTTGTTGTAGGCATCGAAAATTGCCTATGGGTCTCCACGAACAACTCAGTGTTAAAGAACGACAATGAACATTACTATCTGGTTCACAGGAGTTCGATTGATGTCGGTGAACGCTTGAAGTGAACCGACGAACTACGTGAGCTGATAGGATTTCGGAATAACGAAGACACAGACTAATCGAGAACCCCGTGATGTTTACAAAAGGAACAACGCCCTTCGTGTCTCGCTCATTCTATAGATAATCTAACCATTGGAACTGATAGAATTCTTCGTCAGACTTCCAACGCATTTGGAATCACTCAGATCCGAGTTCAGACAAAGAAGTTACAGCGAAAACAGTCAAACGGGCATTGAAAACGTCTCAAAGCTGAACTGAGGCACCTACGGTGTCTCGGCCAAGTCAAGACACCCCAAGGGTGTCTCGGCCAAGCCGAGACACCCCAAGGGTGTCTCGGCCAAGCCAAGACACCCCTAGGGTGTCTCAGCGCGGATTTGGGCCCTTTAAGTCGTTTTAACCGCTCCGCAACCCCTCATGCCTATAAATACAAACCTTAGGCCTCATTTTTTCAAGGCTGGAATTTTGGAGAATTAGCGAAGCCCTGCCGGAGTGAAGAGTGATCGAGCACTTCAACGCAAGAGAGTTTCTTCGTCAGATCTACATCACCTGTACCTGATCCTTAGTATTATCCCGTTGTGGTAATACTAAGAAGAGCAAATATCTCGCTTTTATCGAGATAGGCGCTACAGTTTTCTCGATCCCTTCGCGGATAGACGAAGCTCTGCCTAATTTTTCAGCAATCAGATCTGATCGACGGTGGTCCACGGATAAACCCCGGACGCAACCGGCATTCAAGATCCGGGTGAACGAAGAGATCGAATACGAGTTCGATCAACAGAAGTTTGAAGAGTACCTCTCTTCCTCCTCCTCCAGATCCGCCTCTCCAAACAGGCGTAGGAAGACTTCCTCTTCCAAGAGTGCTCGCGGGCCCTCAGGATCGAAGATCCGAGATCCCCTCACCGTTATTGCACCTACTCCCCGCGACGCTCCTATGGCGTCTAACATGGTCGAAGCCACAGATCCAGATCTCCCTTCCGCTGCAAAGTCAACTGCTGAAGGTGTTCCAACCTTGTCGAAGAGGGCGCGCCAAAGACGGCGTCAACGCCTTGCGCGACAGTTGGCCATGGCCGCAGAATCGATGGACGGGATCCGCTACAATGAGGATCTAAAGTCCAGATAGTGCCAGGTGCAACAACGGCGAACGACCCACTCCTCCTCTAAGACAGAAACGAACGAATGGGTTCGTGTCAAGAGGACTCGCTCAACCCTCGAAGAGCGAATCAAGAAACGCCGTGCATTGCTTGCGCATGCCCGAGTCCTTCTGCAAAAAGCGGAAAAAAAGCCGTCAAAACACAAGCAGGTGTGGGTGCTAAAGGCGAAGCCGGCGCCTAAAAAAAAAGTGGATGGAAGTAGCGTCCAGCCTTCTTCAAATCCAGATCCCGTTTCCCCTGCTCCCGCATCTCTGGCGGAGCCAGGTAATGTAGGCATATAAAATTGCTTATAGGTCCCTTTTGCTCAGCTCGGCACGAACCGACAAACCAACGAGG
>NC_033795.1:39159237-39208567 GCF_001876935.1 Asparagus officinalis
AGTCGGGTTTCCAACACAAGCCCATTATCATACGGGTTTCGCCCGCAGCATAAACTCGCCAGCCATTGAGTTCCGTTGCCAAGCGAAACTCGCCAGCAGATGAGCTTTGCCACCTACTTGAAATCGCCAGCAAATTGAGATGAGCTTTCAAGCGAACCTCGCCGCGATCAAGTCTCACCTGGAAACAAACTCGTTAATCAATTGAGTTTCACCAGCAATTCGAATTCGTCAGGAGACGAGTTTCACCACCTTAGCGAACTCGCCGTCGTCCTGATTTCGCCGATAGCATAAACTCATCGGAGCAGAGTTTGGCTTCGAAAAGTAGACTCGTCGTCGCGCAAAGGACTTCGTCCGCGATACGAGATCGTCTGCGATAACAGAGCAAAATACTGGAAAGCGACGTATCCGAAGGGTATACGCACAATGAGCGGGCACAAACCTCATTGAGACTTTAAGACAGTACATTTGAACAAAGTTATGGTTTTTGCAATTGCGAAAGTCATAATATCACGTTCAAAGAAACAAAACATGCACCCAGTGTTTAAAACAATACATTTGAACAAAGTTATGACTTCATAAACAAACAAGTCATAATGGCGGCAGCATCCGCCTGACGCAAAACTTGTAGGCGTCGAGTTTCCGCCTCCGCATTTTTACTGACCTTTATAACGTCAGACTGGAGCCCCTTCCACTCTTCCCGAGCTTTGTCTTCAGCAGCCTTCCGAATCCGGTCTTCGCGGCTCGACCTGGCGGCAGCATCCGCCTGACGCAAAACTTGTAGGCGTCGAGTTTCCGCCTCCGCATTTTTACTGACCTTTATAACGTCAGACTGGAGCCCCTTCCACTTCGCCTCCGCCTGTCCTAATTCGGCCCTCAGGCGAGCCATGGTGTGGTTGAGGTCAATAATTTGCTCCATTAGCAAATGTTGTTGACCGACCCAGAAGTTGGTAACAGACTCCAAATCCGCTATTTCCTTAGAGCGAGTCTCCTGCTCCAGGGCGTCCTGACGCCTGACATGAGCCAGGCAAGACTCCATGTTGGCTTTTGGACCTTCCCGTAGCAGGGTCTCTAACTCTACCATGTGAGGCTCCAAGAGACGGAGCATAGAAGGACTGCCTGAAGCTGTCAAAACTGCCCATGCCGAGTTCGACAAGGGAAATCGCCTGTCTCACAGCGCTCTCGAACTCTTCGATACGAGCCTGCCAAGACAAAGACTCGGAGGGAACAGGCCCTTGGCCCGGAGCGAGCACCGTGATGGGCAGAATTTCGAGGCAAGGTTCGGCTCCTGGCTGGGGAGCAGGGTCTGGAGCGGCAGAGTTCTCAGAACCTTCGGATTCGTCATCCGAAATCAAGATGGGCTCAGCCTCATGCTTCTCTGCAGCCGGCGTTTCCCCTCGATCTGTAAAACACAACAACGACATAGAGAGAAGTCAATGGAAGAATACCTACTAAGTTCACGCGGAAGTCAAATCAGGAAGGTACCTTCAGCCGCGGTAGCCTCAGCAGCGCCTGAAGAAGACGGCTCCTTCCTTTTCTTGGAAACGACCCTCTTCACCTTCGGTGCCATTAGGAGAAGGAAGAAAGGGGAAATTCGGGCTTATGAGGGAAGATGATGAAGAGGCTGTAGATCCTCTTAATAAAGAGTAGGGGCGTTAAATACCCTACGAGCCCTAGACGGTTATTCAATATTCGATTAGACCGTTCGGGGCTAAAGCAGTTGAAGGGTAAGGACGAACAAGATCTGACGGTTCACGACCACGATCTGCAACAACGGCCCGAATCGGGCGCGAGGGACGAAGAGGCCCACTACCTCGCATTTAATGCGAAACGGCTAGCCCACGTCTCCTTAACCAGCGTACACGTGGATTAACACGTGGCCCACTGAAAGCGGAACCCGAGCAGAGCCAGGTTCGCCGTTAACTCCTGCAAATCCGCCTACGAACAAAATTCGCATGCCGATTAAGTAGACTTGCAGCAGAAACTCACCGGCAAGAATTCCTCTACGGTTGAGGTTCTCTTACGGTCAAATTCTGACTAATGCATGATTACGAAAATGGAGCACACACACAAATGATTCTGACTAATGCATGATTACGAAAATGGAGCACACACACAAATGATAATAGGTCAAAAACAAAAGGGATAATTTCATTCATGAAAAAGAAGTCCTATTACAAGCGGAAAATTAAAGGCGAACTACAGGGATTTCAACTTCAGTTCCGCCTCACGAATTTCTTCAGCATGGCGAAGCTCAAGCCTTCTCAGGACCTCTCGACGAATATCTTCCTCTGTGCATGAGATCAAATCCTGAATAGCCTCCCTGACATCCTTGAGAGCTCGATCCTTCTCTGCAACAGAGCCAGCGGTCAATCGTCGGTGAGACTTTACGCCCTCCAACTCCTTTGCCACGTGATCATGAGCCATCTCTTGAACGGCTAGGGCAGCCTGTGCTTCGGCTACAACCTGCTTCAGCCTCTCTACTTCAAAGGAAAGTCGGGAGAACTGGTTATCGACCGTTTCTTCCTCGCGGGCCACTTGTGCATCCTCGGCTCTGACCTGCTCCGACTCTGCTGACAATTTTAACTCTAGCGTCATGTTCTCGTTCAGGCGGCGATCATGATCCGCCAAAGCTACTCGAACTTCGTGGGAGGCGAGATCAACAAGAGTGGAACTCTCCGCACGAAGAGCGAGCAGCTGCCGAACAGCCCCCTCCACTTCGCGCCCGGCCTGCCCCCGAGCCTGGGCTTCACGGCAAGACAGGCACGCGTCGTGTTCAAGAACTTCCCTGAATTCTTCGCACAGGGAGGGGCAATTCTCTCCAAGACCCACGGCTGGGTGCAAGTGGGCCGAAAGTATCTTCGAAATGCACGGCAGGAGCATGCGCTTCACCGCTGCGTTTTTCGGCGGCTCCAGCGGTCCAGCGGGAGAGAAGGGGCGACCCCTCCGCTCCGTGGACAGGAACCAATCACGCCGGTCGAGGTACCTATAGCATAACCGTAGGATGGTAAGGGGGGCACCACGGAGCCGGTTGCGACCAATAACGCCCGCGGTGGCAGTGGTCACAACGTCAACCGAAGGCCGGCCGGTCCCCCCCCCACCCCCCCCCGTCCCCCCCCCACCCACCCCCCCCCCCCCACCCCGACCCCCCCCCCCAGCCCCCAGACCCCGCCCCCGGCCGCGCCCTTCGCCCCCCCCCCCCCAACACCGCGCAAGGGGGAGTCGACGAGAAATGGTCATCTGCAGAGTAGGAGCCTCCGCCGGTTGAAGTCGGAGAACTCTCGGCGCCGAGTGAACGATCCCCCAGCCGAACGGGCCGCCCGGCAGGAGCAGGGAAATCCCGGCCATATTTGGCCAGGCGGCGTCCTCGAAACGCGCCAAAAATCCTCTTCCTCACTGGAACAATGCCTCGTGAACAGACGAGACAATTGTCATCTCCTCAGATTCGCACCGCCTCCCTCAGCTGAGAGTTCGCCCAAGAGTTGAGGATCCTCCTCACTCGGCGACTTCATCGGTTAGGGTCAACTAACTAACTACACGGAAAGGGTTAACAGTAGGACCCTACTAACGGTCGTGTACAGGAGGAAAAGTAATGCTTAAACACACGGCTTACGCTAGCCGGTGGGCGCCCTCCTCGTCTCAGGCCTCCCTTCCTACGTCGAAGGAATGGAGATCACCTTGCTCAAATCGCGCCTGCATAAGGTCCAATACCCAATGTCAAAAAGGTAATGGAGATCATCGTTGCGATTCAAAGACCTATTGCAAAGAAAAAATTCACTCCTGATTGGCGGACACAGAGCCAAGCCGCTGAGCTCCCGAGTCGGTGGCCTCTGTCGCCAGATTGCGGAGGAGCAATCTCTCGTAGTCCGCCAGAACGCCCCCCGATGCAGCAGAGAGGCGGGCAGCACGGCTCCCAGGAACGTCGCCGCTCCGGGGATACTACTGGGGAACATCATCCTGACCTTGACCGTCGCTCGGGAAGTTTCCGCATGCTCATCACGACGGACCTTCTGGCCGCCTCCGCTCGGGAGCACGGGCCTTCTTAGCCGCCCCCGCTCGGGAACTCTCAGCCGCTGCCTCCCGTTAACGCTTCGAGAGAAGCGAGCTACTCGGAGACAGAAGCGGCGCCCCTATTTGTCCAATGGTCGGACTCTGGACTGGTCTTGGGCGCCCGGATTCCCTTGGTTCGCCAGGGGCATCCAGCGAAGGACAGGGAGAAGGAACTCGAACCTCGGGAACCTCGGATTCGTCTAAGCCAGCACCAAAACCCTCGGTATCCTCAATTGGATCCTCCGAGAACAACTCCCTAGCAGTTTGGTGGCCCCTTCGCCTCGAAGAACGGAGAGGACCCCTGACAGGACGATCGCGTTCCACCAGACATGAGTTCTGGAACCAGAAATTGGCAGGATTAGCACTAGCGCCCCGATACCAGCGGCAGTATAAGAGCGTGTGGTGTAAATCGCGGTCCTTCGCGGGCAACTCAAAGCGGGCTTGGGTGCCTCCAGCATGGGTCCAGAACCATCCCCGAGCTCCGTCAACTAGTCCTCCTTCGAAGTTTAGGTGGGGGTTGGCATTACCCACATACAATTGATCGTACCCAAACTGACGGGCAAACCTGCAGGGGATATATGGCTCGAGATAGCATGTAGGGCCCGTTCTCAGAATGTGATACCCCGGTCGGATATTCACCAACCAGCGAAAGGCACCACGGGTAAGGACCGTGTAGTGATCCGCCGTCGGCACATCCCTGAGAGATTCTCCATATCCGCCCCCGCTGAAATAAGGAAAGAAGCGGCGGAAATTATAATGCCCGAAGTGGGAGAGCGTCTTCCTTGCATCAGGAATGTCCTTGCATTTCCAAGAGCACCTCTCCAAGCGCTGGACGAAGGGGACAAACTTATCGCCCTGAAGCGCCGCCGGGGCGCTCATCAAACATTCGCAGTGGTATACGAACCACGCCATCAAGTAGGTGTACGGTAGCCCCACCCTAGGATTGGGGGTTTTGATAACTACTCCTCCCCCCTCATCAAGGACCGACACACGGCAGAATTGGGCCGACAGAGCGCGGAGTCCCCGGTGAATGCACGCTATCGTCGCCGATACCAGGGAGTAAGACTTCCCGTGAGCTAGGCAAACTGCCGGGTACACGACCTCCACTGGAAGAGCCTCAAAGGAATGAGTGGGGATTACGCACCTCTTCAGCCATAACATGAGGTACCCCGCGAGCAGCGCCTTCCCCGAGATGAGAAACTTCGCCTGATGATGGAATGAGTGAAAGACCGTACCAGACTTAAACCCGCCCTCGTCGCGGTCAAGAGTCAGAGTGCTTCCTTCTTTAGCTGCCCTCGCCTCCACTTCAGACTGGTCGCACGCGCCTAACCGGAGAGCGGGAATCCCCTTGACATCGTTCCCCGGGAACAGGTAATCAGCCCAATTCTTGTGGCTGATCCCCGGGGTCTTCTTCTTCTTCCCCTTGTGATCCGAGGCCCCTAGGGTACTGAGGCATATGTGGTAGTGGCAGAGTAACTCCCACAGAGTTTCAACCGCCAAAGGGGAATGGCTCGACAGCCTATCGATCTCCTCTTGATCGGGGACGTACTCCTCGTAAGGGAAGTCTCCCAGAGGCAGCCCCGACACGTCGTACATCTCGTGAGGGGTGATACCAAGCTCACCATTGGGGGTGAAAAACGTGCCGCTTTCCGCGCAATACAGTTCCAAGATACTATGGAACTGAGAAGCGTTGATCCGCAAGCCGTGTCGAGTGGCTTCGATGGCCACATACAGCTCTGTGTCCTTGAGGTCAGCATTTTCGGCCAGAACATAGTCGGTGATCTTGGACCACCACGTGTCGCTGCCAGGTGCAGAATAGACCCACCCCGGGGCTCTAAAGTCCTTCGGGGGAAAACTTCCACCGACTCGGAAGAAGCGGTGACGGAAGGTCTCCGCCACCGCTGTCGACTCCCCCACGGGCGGTTCAGCGGACATTAAGCCAGGGCGCAGGCCCGTCACGCGCTTGCACGAACTCTCCACTCCATACCCAGCAGTAGAGCCCGTAAAGACGCCACAAGTGACCCCGTCCTGAGAAGGGGTCAAATCCCAGTTCATCGTCCGAGGAATGGCGAAGGACCGCAGCTCGACGATCGAAAATCCTCTCGACATGCGGGGGAGGTAATAATGAACCCCCTCTACCGTACGGAACCACCTGCTCTCTTTGAGCAACAGGGCAGAAGGGTCAGCCATAGCGTCGCCGAATAAAAATTGAGGCTTCGGCAGCTCTGCCCTGTCCTCATCTGTCAACGCCGCGTTGGTCGTCAACTCGCGTAATGTCAAGTGATGACCATCCGTGACTCTCTGTACCAAACCATGCGGCTTATCAGCGGTGAATACGGGCACTGGAGCCAGAGAAGGGAATCGAGAAGGTGCCGTATAACTCGTAGCCCCGGTGTGACCAATGGCCACACCCTCCGGGAAAGCCTCATCAGAAAACGTCGCTGCAACAAGGAATGAAAAGTCAATTGAGACAAAATCCGCTGTGGGGGCGAAATCGCTCATCGAACAGAGGAGGGCGAAATCGCCTATCGAAAGGGGGAACCCATTTCGAACGAGGTCTATCCGTACAGACTGTACTCCCCTCTAATGGGAAAGGGCCGAACTCGCCTTACGAAAAGGGAGTTCGCCTCCTCCCCACTGAAGGATTCGCCTGCAGGGACAGTAATCATCCTCTAAAGGCAAGATAGGGCAAACTTTGCCCCAAATCGGGGAAAGGAGTAACACTCATCTCCCTAAAATCCGACGCCTAAGACTTACAAAAGATCGTCCAAACGAACCCATCAACATACCTGGGCGCGACTCCAGAGCACCGGCAGGCATGCCGGCGGAGAGACGGTCGGAGTAACGTCCGGGGCCCGCACCCCTCACTTTACACCTCTTAGATTTCGGAGCCATTGTAGGATGAAGCGGGAATTCCTTCTTTGGAGGTTCCTTTCAAGATTTGAGGGCACGGTAACTCCCAATGGAGGAAAATGGCTGATTTAGAAGGGCGGAGTTATCCACGTGGCCACGATTGCCCTCGAAAGGCGAAAACCGTAACGGACAGAAGACGTGGCCACGATCAAATTTGACGGCCCAGATCACCCTCGGTATATCGAAAGAACCGAGGTTGGCGGTTGCATCTGACGGTTGAGTTCGAAAACCACGGCCACGATGCGTCGAGGAGCGAAACACACGAAAATCGTGTTGTCAAACCACGATCGCCATGACCCGATGAGACCGCGCCGCCTTAGCTGGGAAGCACGAAGCCCTACCGGCAGACACGTGGCTCATCTCCCGTCAGATCTGGGCCCGTCTCAAAAAGGGGGGGGTTTCGCCTGCAAATACTTGGCATGACCCCGCGAGTTGCGTGAAACTTGGCTCCCAAAGACTAATTTCGCCTGGACGACTCGCTCGCCACTAAGGGTAAAATTATAAATGAAGCCAATAGAATGACCTCGCTTAAACGGTTAAAACCCACGCCTCAGACAGCTAAGGGTTAGAGCAGAAATCTTAGCATTAAGCCTAAGAGAAACTGTTCGACAACTCATCATACTGAGGGGAATAGTATGGCTAGCCCGATTCAAACGGTGATCGGTAAAGGCACATCAAACCCGTTGATAGCTGAGGATTTGCTAAAAATCCTAAAAGAAATCAAGTGCGCTTATTTCGCCGAAAATTTCTTCATTCAAAGTATTCCAGACCACACGCAAGCCAGTTTAGGTCTGAAAACTTTGAAGGGGGTCTTGTAGACGGTAAAAAATACCTCTATAGGATTACAGGAAATTCGCCTGCGAGAAGAGCTCGCACGCTCGGTTCTCTGGCACAGGCCTAAATCGCATAGACGTCAGATATGTTCGATTCTAGGTTCGCCTTACGGTCGGCTCGCCAGCACGAGTTAAGATCGATCAGGATGGCGGAAGTTCGCCTTTCACCCAACTCGCCTGCCCGAGTTCAGAGATCCACTCGAGTACTGTGCACCTACTTCACCGTCTCTCCTGATCGGAAAGGAGAAAGCACCGTGCTCAAAGCACGCCGAACGGTCACGCACAGTACGAGTGATCGGGCAGACACTTCATCGATCTGCGAACTCATAAATGCGGTTCATTAATGCTGGTCAAATCCACTCGGATAGCAGTCGTTTGTTGCCTCACATACAAGAATGGGCCTTCCCATCGTAGGTGACAGGACATAAAGCACAATCCCTGGAATGACCATTCATGGTATCGAGGAACGGCGAGACGTCTCTGAAGAGGATGTGGTCACATCCCACAATTCAAGGAGAAGTCAAGCTGTCCTTCTTCCATTTAAAAGCCCCTTCCAGCACACTGGAGGAGAGGTCGCAAAACTTAGAGAAAAGAGTTGAGACCAAGCTTTCTGCATAGCCTTTGCATTGCAGCATCACTGTTTAGTTCCGAGCTCCGATCGCCGGTGAACTAAGCAGAATCGAACTCTATTGCCCTGAGCTTCTACTGCGTACTGAAGCTCTCCAGCAACCTCGATCGAACGGTCCAAGGGAAGCAGACTCGACACGAGCATCGAGCGAAGCGTCCTATAGCCACCTAAAGTCCCCACACAAAACAAAGAGGGCTTTCCCTCTGCTTCTGTTGTAATCATTTGATTCGTTAGTTTGTAATAAGCTTTCTTATTAATACAAACAAACACTCCCTGTTTCCGGGAAATCAAATATTCACCCTACAACCGCCACGATGTTGCTGTTCAGCCACCTGCAGCCCTCAACCTCACTCGGTCGTCGTCGTCGCTGAACTCCCCAAGCTCGAGCACCCTGTACAGCCCCATCTCTCTGTCGTCGCCCTGCCCGTTGCCGCTCGTCATTGCCTCCTCGAGCTACTGTGTGTGTCGCCGAAACAACAAGTAGCGTTGCTGCCACCTCATCCGCGGATCCGTAGTCTCGCACGGCGACGTCGATTCGTTCGACGAAAACCCCAAGGCAAGATCCCTCTTGCTCAGATCTGAATTCCATACCTGTTATAAATTATTTGCATAGTATATTTGTGACGTATTTATCTGCGTGGGTTGTTGCTGAAGAATATTGATCTAAATAATTGATATGTGATAAATAGTATTTTTGGAATAATTATAATAAGTTAAAAGAATTTATTTTGATAACGGAATCATTTTGGAGAATTTATAATATTTAAAAAGAATTTATTTTGAGAAAAAGAATTATTTTAGAATAATAATTGATGAGAAATAATTTTAAAGAATTTATTCTAGGAAAGAGAATTTTTTGGATTATTATAATAAGAGATAATTTTTTAAAAAAATATTTTGGGAAAGGAATTATTTTCTGAATTACGTAGTTGCTGTTCATGATTACATTTCATGTTTTGTGAATATTTTACTGTATTCGACATGTCATGATGTGGTTGCGTGAAATTAATGTTATTATTATCTCGTTGTGGTGTTTGAGAACCTTGGTAGTTTATGACTAGAATGACCTGTGTGACGTGAGTAAGACCTAGAGACTCGTGTGTTGTTGACTTAGATGGGGAAGTCATGGTTCATGTAATTGGATAAGACTGTTGATATATCTTCCAGGTTCGTACCAGTGGATCGGTGTCGCCACTGGAGTTGGTATGTGAGTCACAGTGGATCGGTGTCGCCACTGGGGGTTGATTGGTTGGGTCAAAGTAGATCGGTGTCGCTACTTTGGTTCATGAATTTATTTGATTGGATGCACGTGGGGGATATGCGAACAGTCAGTTATCCGATGATATGAGCGTTGACTCTGAGAGAGATATGTGCCAGTGACCTGTTATAGGATGGCTAGTTACATGACTTGTTACCAGTGGATCGGTGTCGCCACTGGGGTTGGATTGTTGGATCAAGGTGAATCGGTGTCGTCACCTTGGTTAGGTTTTATGGATTCTTGTGAGACGTAGATCAGTTGTATTTCTTTCCATACATAGATCGGGGTTAATATTTAATTATTTACAATTCGAGACATATGGTATATACATGAGGGTTTCCTTGTTTGGATTATTTCGCTCGACGTACTACGTCTCAAGTTGTAGATTTTTAAATATTAATTCTATCTAGTTGTATGACCTTATGACTTGGATGATTATTCTGATCGCTAGCTGCAAGATTTCGTTACTCGATTGATATACTGATCCTTATGATTATCATGTTTTGGTAGTGGATTGCATGTGATTTTGTTGGATTACCAGTTGCACGT
This sequence comes from Asparagus officinalis, assembly GCF_001876935.1. Classification (NCBI taxonomy): domain Eukaryota; kingdom Viridiplantae; phylum Streptophyta; class Magnoliopsida; order Asparagales; family Asparagaceae; genus Asparagus; species Asparagus officinalis. The sequence goes on from NC_033795.1 coordinate 39,169,466, forward strand.
TCTTTTGTCGTTTCGGTTGTCGTATCATTTTCCGCTTGGGTTTTCGTTCGTTCTTTTCTTTTGTGGGGTCTTTCCGTGTACCATGCACCCTGACGTACACCTGTTTTCTCTGGTGTACGTCAGACTTAGAGGAAGAACAGGTCCAGCTTGGAGATACACCAGAGCCAGGAGATACTCAGCAGAAGTGCCTTGTAGACGGAGCAGAAGAAGAACTGAGCTTAGTTATTTCTTTCAGTTGCTTTTGTAGCATTTCCTTTTCCGCCTGATATTTTATATTCTCCAGTATTTCATTCAGATAGTTTGTATAAGGGCATGTTGACCCGATTATTATGTCTGGGATGAATATTTATTGTGATATGTATTATTTTATTCTGTGTTGTCTATTATATTCTTGCTATCTGTGATCGGGGACCTGTGACTTCGCATTGTATTTATTTCCAAACGCTTAGCGTATTGGATTGAGAAGAAAAGAAAAAGAAAAAAAATAATATATATTTCTTCTCAATCTAATACGTCGTGGGCTTGTTCACGTTCCGATTCCCGGGTATTTTGGGAAGCGGGGCGTGACAGGTTTTAATGGTGGCCCATGCAGGTCACGGTTCCGATCACGGTCCCGAGTTCCTTCCAGTGATAATATAGTGGATAATTTAGATGCATATCATATTTCATCCATGAGACTATTTTTGAGTCCTTATCCTATTTTCTTGATAGATTTCCTTTCGTCACTATCTTATCATTCTTTGACTCCCGGGCTTTCCACTGTTCTTGTTTCGTCGCTTTGCGACTACCCTCTCTTCCTATGACTCCTCTATCCTCGTATCGGTCGTTATTATATGTGTTATTATTTTTACAACTATATTTTTTATTTGACTTATATATCATTTGATTGTATTGATTTTTGTATTATTTATTATATTATTTTATGTACCACACACAGTGTTATATTGTGTGTTTTTCAAAAAAAAAATATCATTACTTATATATTTTCAATTGTTCAAATCATATCATTAAGTGTTTTACATTACTCTAGACTCCACATGTACATTGCATAGTATATCTGATATTTAGATTATTTTATTATATTTAATTATACTTTTGCATATCTATATTGTTTATGTGTGCATTTTCTAATATACCATCTATCTTCACTTATGATCTAAATTACTGTATAGTGTTCATATTTCGTGATATACTTTAATAATTTCATGATTTTAATATTCCACATATGCAGTATATTCTTATCCTTTACATTTTCAGTACATAGTTTTATTATCGGTCAGTTTTGTCTTGTTTAGGTTGTTTTAGTATGTTCACATTGGTTTTGTTATTTCTAAGAGCCATATATTACTATTTTAATATTTAAGTAATTATTACTATTGCTAGGTTTGAAATTTGAGTTACTAATTATATATGTTTTTGTTACATTATCTCGTATCATTAATGATTATTCTTTTATAATTAATATATAATGTAGTTTTAAATAGCGTTCGTGGGAATGCATGATAATTACTCATGGGTTGTTTATAGTACATTGCACATTTGTTGTTAATTGCTTCGTTTCGATGTGTGATATTTTGTTAATTGTAACAATATACATTGTATACACATGTTATTTTTCAGTATTTATTTTATTATTTTAGATTTTTATATCCTTTTATTGTGTTATTGGTTATTGTACATTCCCTATTCATTATTATGTTTACCTTGTGTTGTGTTTTATTTTTCATTCTTTTTATACTTACTATTCTCTTTTCATTATAGTGCATTCAAGTATATTATTATATTTACAATATATATTTTATTAATTTATAGTCATTCACCATTTTTAGTATCAACTTTGTTTAATCATGTTATGTTTCATATATTATCAGTGTTTATGTTCACATGTTCATTAATCATTCATGGTATATTTATCTATAATATATCGGTGTTTTATTTTACAAATTTATGCCTTCTTATGTTTCTATTTGTTATAGGTCTAGTTTATCTTTCATAATCCATATTTTATGTACTATACATCTTTACTTATGAATATTTATGCTTATTGTATTTATGAGATTTTGACTACTATGCAATAAATTGCTACATCTGAATTGATTTTATACAGTAATAATTATTATTAGTATCTTGTTTATATTTATTATTTTACTTTATGGACATTACTAATATTTCTGATTTATTATATTGTTGTCGAATATATATAATTATGTCCTTATTATGTTTTATATAATATGTTTATTTTGAATCATTTGTTTGCCCTAATGTTTATTTATCATATAATATTTTTGTGACCATTTTCAACATAGTTTATCTTGTTAGCATGATTATACTATGAGTATTCAGACTTTTATGTGCTTATTATTATATATGTATTTTTATTTTAATGCTTATTATACACAATAATTATATTTGATATATTAAATAAACATGTTTAATATTGATTTAGTATTGTGTCTTGTATGATAATTATTCACTATCATATGCTCTCAAAAATTATTGCTTATAACTACAACTATTTTAATGAATTTATCATCATGTTATACTGTTTACTGTATTTGATTATTATATCTATGCTTCTTTACGTGTATTTATGTTTGGACTACCTTTGACATGAGTTGCTATAATACTTTCTATGAACTTTTTTATAATTATAATTTCTTATTTTCGATACTTGTGCCTTATATGTCTTATTTGGTTGAATGCGATTTGCTGATTACATTCATGTGTTCTGTTTGTAACTATACTTTTGTATATCTCTAATGTTTATTCTACTAACTGATTGTATGATATTTCTATTGTAATTTAATATTTTATTATTATTTTCATGTATCTTATGTTGTACATTATGTTTACCTAAACTATATATCCGTTTGATTCTTTACTATTTTGATTTGCTTATATAATCTTCAAATGTTCTTTTGCTTTTGCTTATATACGATCCATCTGTTATTTGGATTGGATTTTGATGGTTTTGTGTTTTGTCATGTTTATCATCTGCTTACGGATGATTGATTTATATTTTGTTGAGATTTATGTCTTTTATCTTCTTTATTATTTATATTGTTGAGTTGATACACTTTATCATATATTCTAGTGATTGACAAGTGTTTGAATTATGTATTTAATATTTCATGTCATATTTTTATACTATATATTTGTTATATTTTACCAGTTATGTGTTATTGATTATATTTTAACACAGTGGTGTGTCGTCTTATGATACTATATTAATAATATCGTGTTGATCTTATATATTTTTCTGTAATTGTATATTGTTGTTGACTTTTTACTATTATTCTATGTTTGACTAATACTTATATTTTTGCCTATGTCTAGATGTTGCGTTTAACATGTATTAACTATTTATTTACAATGTACATGCTTCCGTATGCCTGTGCAATCTCTTTCAATTATGTGTTCACTCTCTTTATGTTATACTTACATCATTCTTAGTATTTATACTACATATCAGACTTTCTTATGACCTTGATTTGCTTTATATATTTTCATTGACTATTCACTTTTGATTCTCATGAATTATTCTCTACTGTGTCTTGTATAACTTATAATATATACATCCATTTCCTCATTCAACATTGCTCACACATTTGTCATGACGTGCTATGACCTTATTTCAATATTTCTATCCTTGGGTTCTTTAATTCCGAGGACGGAATTTGTTTTAAGGGGGGTAGGATGTAATGACCGTAAATTTTTAATACTGGTTTAAATAATTTTTTTGGTATTTAAATATTAAAGATTATTTTTCTAAAAGAGTATTTGTATTTTCCCCAATTTTCTACGATTTAAAAATACGGTATTATAATATTTTAATGGTTTTGCTAATTATAAATTTAGTTGTTCGGTAAAACTTTTAAATTAATAGTTAATTATTCATTATTGTTATTATTATTTTGACCATAAATTTTTAATATTTATTTGAATAATCTTTCTTGTATATTTTTTATATAGGGGTATTTTCCCTGCGTTTTCCGCTCACCGGTATATCACTTTGTATCTCTCTCTCCTACCCCACTTTCCCTAAATCACTCCCCAATTCACTCCCTAAATCCCGCACTCCCATCACCTCATGCTTCCCCCTAAGATTCCATCTCTCCTCTATTAATTATCTCACACCCAGCTCACACCCAACCTCTCTCTCTCTCTGACATTCTCTCTCATTTCTCTCTCTCTCTCTCTCACTCAGTTCTCACGTTCTCATCTGACTCTCTCTCATTTCTCTCAATCACACACTGTAGACGGTAAAAAAATACCTCTATGGGTCTACAGGAAATTTGCCTACGAGAAGAGTTCGCACGCCCAATTCTCTGGCACGGACCTAAACCGCGTAGACGTCGACTATACTCAAGTCCAGGTTCGCCTAACGGTCGACTCGCCAGCATGAGTCAGGGTCGATCAGGATGGCGGAAATTCGCTCTTCGCTCAACTCGCCTGCCCGAGTTCGGAGTCGAATCCGCCAGCAAGCCCCAAAACCGTCAGTACAGCTGGGTATCCACTACCCCACGTGCTGAGATGGACCTTCCCATCTCTCTCGACCCGAAGGGAGAGAGAGCACAGTACCCCAGGACCGTCAAACGGCCGCCCACAGTGCACACAGCGCGAAGGACTGGACAGGCGTCGAGTCAACCTGAGCATTCATAAATGCGACTCACCTCGGCTGTCTGAACCAAGAGCTGGATCCGTCGGCACTCGGCAAGCTGGCTAGACACACTCGAGTACTGTACCCCTACTTCACCGCCTCTCCTGACCGGAAAGGAGAAAGCATCGTGCTCAAAGCACGCCGGGCGGTCACGCACAGTACAAGTGATCGGACAGACACTTCATCGATCTGCGAACTCATAAATGCGGTTCATTAATGCTGGTCAAATCCACTCGGATAGCAGTCGTTTGTTGCCTCACATACAAGAATGGGCCTTCCCATCGTAGGTGACAGGACATAGAGCACAATCCCTGGAATGACCGTTCATGGTATCGAGGAACGGCGAGACGTCTCTGAAGAGGATGTGGTCACATCCCACAATTCAAGGAGAAGTCAAGCTGTCCTTCTTTCATTTAAAAACCCCTTCCAGCACGATGGAAGAGAGGTCGCAAAACTTGGAGAAAAAAGAGTTGAGACCAAGCTGTTAGCAAATCCTTGCATTACAGCACTGCTGCCTAGTTCCGAGCTCCGATCGCCGACGAACTAAGCAGACCCGAACTCCATTACTTCGAGCTTCTACTGCGAACTGAAGCTCTCCAGCAACCTCATTCAAACGGTCCAAGGGAAGCAGACTCGACCCGAGCATCGAGCGAAGCGTCCTATAGCCACCTAAAGTCCCCACACAAAACAAAGAGGGCCTTCCCTCTGCTTCTGTTGTAAACATTTGATTTGTTAGTTTGTAATAAGCTTTCTTATAAATACAAACGAAACTCCTTTCTTCGGAAGAATCAAATTTTCACCCTACAGAAGATGGCGACCACAGTGGGAGCAGCTGTTTCATCGAGTGAAATGGTGGTGGCTCAGTTTGATGAGGTTACTATCGGGACGACAGTAGAGTCCCTCGAAATCGAGTTCGACCAGGCCAAGTACGAAGAATACTTGTCCTCCTCCTCCTCGGGTGGCAATGCGTCCCGCAAACGCCACAGAGCTGTGCGCCGAGGCCGACCTCAGACGGTCAAAGCCTCCGCACCCGAGGGTTCCAACCGAGTCTCATCGGAGGAGCCCACTCCCTCGCGATCGATCAAGGCCAAGCCAGAGATCGAGCGCAAGAGGCAAGGGTCTGCCAGATGGATCGCCAAGCGGTCCACACAGACACCTACCTCGGAGGAAGCGCCGGTTCACTCCGGCACAAACCGCAATGCCACAACCCACGGTGACGTTCTCCCCGCTGGGAGAACTAACCAACAGCGACGGCAAACACCCGTCAGACAGGGGGTCCAAACCTCCATTTCTCATAATGGCCTGAACCATCACACAGGCCCGAGAAACACTAGACAGGAAGGCAAGCTGCCCGACCTCGGAAGGCCCTCCAAATCAGGAGCGTCAACCGAGGACAGCAGAGCCATCCGCTCAGGAGGACTTCGCTTCTCAGGTCATATCCCTGATGCGAACAAACCACACCGAGCATACGAGCTTACCCAAGTAGGCGAATCCTCGAAGGCTGGCGAGCCTCGCCATAATCATTTGGCGGATAAACGTAAAGGAAAGGAAATAGGCGGTTCCTCCCGAACCCGCTCTTCTAAACACGGGGTCGAAACTCGCCCACATACTGGAATTCGCTCAAACGCGAAGACTCGCCAGTCAAGGCGAGATCGCCTGACTCCAACACCAAGGCGTTCCACCCAACACGCGCCAGAGAGAGCGCCCAAAAATCTCTCGTCAGCTCACCAGAGCGACTCTTCTGAGGCCCGGGGTTGTCACCAACCACCCGTAGAAGACCTCAGAGAATTCTTGACTCGCAAACGCACTATTCACGAGGCGAATCCTCAGTGTCATTGCGAGAGACTCATCCACACGGTCCTCGCCGACTGCCAATGCGTTGGAACGGCGAAACCTTCGGTATTTGAGAGGCTTTCTCAACAGGCCTCTCGACCGAGGCCCTCCCGTCGAAGGCGCCGTCACCAGAAAAGACGCGCTGCTGACGACCTGGAACTCTCATCCGCCACAGTCAACATGACGGATAAAGGGAAGGCGGTACTCTCCGACTCGCCAGACTCGGACTCCGTCTTAAGACCTAACACCCGGTTCGCTCGACGCCGACAGGAAGGCATATTCCAGCGAACCCGTAGTCGCCGGGGGGTAAGTATTGGGTTTGACTATTCCACCCTAATACCTCCCTCCTGCGGCGAAGATGAGGTTCATTCGGCGGCGGCCACATCCCAGACCTCGCGCTCAAGTCAAGACGCGCAGGCGAGGGCGCACATGACCGATACCAACCACGAGCAGACAATGGCTCAAAAGTTGGAGGCACAGCAGGCGACCATCGACTCTCTAAGAGAGATGATGGAGCAACTGCTGAGCAAGAAGAAAAAGAAGGGAACCCAACGTCCCTTGCCCCGGCAGACTAGGGATAAAGAATGGGTACCACCTCACCGTCCAGCGGCTGAGACGGAGGATGATCGACAATCCGATTACTCCTCCAAAACATCGATAGGAACGTCGCACACCGCGGATAGCACCCGTGACAAAAGATTCGACGAGTTCCAGGACCAACTGAACGCGCTGAAGCTTCAGCAAAACATGAACAAGCTGGGGGTGGTACGTCCCTACCCTATCGAATGGGACACGGTCCCATACCCGGCGAAGTTCAAACCAATCAGTTTGGTGCAGTTCGATGGCAAGGGGTCACCCTCGCAACATATCTATTACTTCATGGCGCAGACCGGATTCCTCACCGGGAACGACGCCATTCTCACCCGACTATTCATAGGTACCCTCAAGGGGGTGGCCTTTGAGTGGTTCCGCAAACTGGAGCCTGGCTCCATCAAGGCATGGGCCGACGTCGAAAAGCTCTTCCTCGCCCGCTTCTTCGACGACGACACGGAAGTGTCAATGGCCACTCTCCTCGCTGAGAAGCAGCGTAAGTCGGAGTCAGTTAACGACTTCGTAAAGAGATTTCGAAATCGATCAGTCCACTGTCGGGACCAAGTTTCCGAGGCGACACTGATTGAGATGTGCCGCAACAATCTGTCAATCCACATCCTGTCCAAAATAGGGGCAGTTGAAACCCGGACTTGGAAGGAACTTGTTCGCCAAGGCGAGCAAGTTGAAAATATGATCAAGAGGCTGGAGGCCGAAGAGCCACAGTCCAAAAAGGGAGCAGCAGAACCAGCGGCGCCAAAGAACCCTCCTCGATCGAAGGGAAAAGAGGCTATGGCCGTAGACTCTGCCGCGGCGCCAAAGTTCGTTCAAAAGCCGAAACCCAGGCAATTTGAACCACGCCCCCAGCGGCAATATGATTTCAAAGAAGACCAGGTAGTGGCGACTCTCGACACTCTACTCAAGAGTGGGCGAATTAAGTTACCAGAAGCCGCGAAGCCTGAGGAGGCGGACAAAACCGGTGACCCAAGTTACTGTGCATATCACAGATTCCTTGGGCATCACACAACCAAGTGCTACGTCCTCAAGGACAAACTCCAGGCCCTCTACGACGCGGGGGTCTTGAAGAAAGAGAAGGTCCAAAAGCAAGTGACGGCGAACATGGTCACTTTGAGCTTTGGGACGGGTCTCCCGGAGGTTCAAGCTCCGGCGGGGATAATTCCTATCCCCAAGGCGGTTTTGAAGATCACTAACGACGATCCTCACAACCAGCGGGAGAAGGGTTTGGTTCCACAAACTCTGCCATCAGGGCAAGTGATGTGGGTCCATCCGGACCTCCTCGACGACGAGCAATGGACCGCACAGCCTTCCAAGGAGGCTAAGAGGAAATATTGCAACGTTGTCACCGCCATCCTGGATACAGACGACGCGGCGATGACTGCCTTAACCGACTCTGAAGAAGACACCAACGTCTTCGCCACGAGAGCCGGAAAGGAGTTTGCGAAGCAATATCCCGCGAGGGCGGAAAACCCAGCAGGACTTCCCGCGAGGCCGGCTGCAGCAGTCCCTCCCAATCCAGAGGAGCCAAGTTCAAGCCGCCAGCCTTACCGGTTCAACGTGCTCGCGCAATTGAAAAGCATACCCGCGCGAATCACCGTGTACGACCTCCTCCGGTTGTCTAGGCCTACCCGGGAAGCCCTACAAGAGGCGTTGGCTGACGCAGAGGCGTTCTCGACCCATTTCTCAAAAGAAACGGAGATCGAACAGGGCTGTACAACTTGCTGCCAAGTCTCAGAGAGACAGATCCCCTGCATCACTTTCACCCCCGAGGACATGCTCATCAAGAACACGTCCCATGACCGGCCGCTGTACTTCACAGGATACGTCGGCTCGGCGAAAGTGGATCGGATCCAGGTTGACCCGGGGTCCGCACTGAGCATCGTGCCCCTGAAGCTAATCAAACATTTGGGGATACCGTCGAAGCGCCTAGCCTCGACCTCGACTACCATCTTCGGCTTCAACGCCACAGGGACTCGGCCACTCGGCAAAATCCGCCTGAAATGTCGGATAGGCGACATGAAGACGGAGGTGACGTGCTACGTTATCGATGCTGAACCCTCCTACAACATACTCCTGGGGCGTCCGTGGATTCATGGCAACCGGATCGTTCCATCCACGCTACACCAGTGTTTGAAGTACGTGGACGACTACGAGCGGGTAAGAACGGTAGTGGCCGACAAACACCCCTTTAAGGGCGTCGAGAACTACTTCGCGGATTCTCTGCTATACCAGGACCCCGACCAGCCACCGGTGGAAGAACTGGAAAGTGGCAATGAGGCGGATAGCGAACCTGAATACGGTGACAGCTTAATTCTGAACGACTTTGAGTCGATTGTAATTGGTTATGAGAGTCACCATGTAACTAACGCCGTTCAGGCAGAGAAGCTTATCATGAATGAGAAATCCGACCTTGCTTATTTGTCGTCTTGCTCCTCGTCCGAAGACGACGCACCTAATAACTCATGGTCGACACTCTACAGTGAGTCTTCTCTACACTTGCCGGTATGTTCGTCATACATCTTCAAGACGCGGCCGATCGAGCCATCGCGAGCTGTATTCGTCGTGCCAGCACGGAAGAGGTATCGAAAAGACATCATCTTCGGTCGAATCGATCGCCCCCTACGCACGCTATGGGACGAATCTGAGGACGAAGACCCAGCGCCCCAGTTCTCGCAATACAGTCGAGTGGCGAAACGCATAATGAGCAACATGGGGTACGACCTCACTCGCTTGGAGGGCCTGAATTACGGCCGAGGACGCAAGACGGTCATCAAACCATCCTACGTCCCCAAAGGGAAGCCCTCAAATTACTTCAACAGGACTAGGAGAGGCTTAGGCTACTCCTCCTCCTCATCGGAGTGTTGTTTTTACGTCGACGAGGATTCCGATTACGCATGTTCAGGAGATCAGTCGTCAACAACCTCGGCCTGGGACTCCGACGTTAGCGTAAGGGATCTGTTCGATGGCCTTACAGTCAACATGGCTACAGTAGACCCCGCCGAAATGGCGAAGGACGAACAACTTCCACTTTACGACGAGACATGGGATCGCCATGTTAGCGCCCAGTGGAACAGTCGCTTCGAACAGCGCGAACCACCAACTGAAGACGAAGTCCTCCAGGTGAACATGGGTACCGAGGCGAATCCCAAACCCATATTCATCAGCGGCAGTCTGCCTCCTCAAGAAAAAGAGGATCTCATCGCCCTCGTACGGGAATACATTGACGTCTTCGCCTGGAATTACGAGGATATGCCTGGCCTGGATCCGCGGGTCGCCACGCATCGCCTCAACATCAACCCTGACGCCAAGCCAGTCAAACAACAGCAGAGGCGGTTTCGCCCCCAAATCATGGAGGCGATCGAATCTGAAGTAAAGAAGCTGATCGAATCCGGCTTCATCAGAGAGGAGCAACACCCCGACTGGGTGGCGAATATTGTTCCAGTCTTGAAGAAGAACGGCAAGATCCGCATCTGCATCGACTTTAGGAACCTCAACGCCGCGTGCCCTAAAGACGAATTCCCTCTGCCCATCACGGATGTCATCATTGACAATACGTGCGGATTCGAGAGGATGTCCTTCATGGACGGCTTCTCGGGGTACAACCAAATCAAAATGCACCCCGAAGACGAGAAGCACACTGCATTCAGGACCCCCATGGGGGTGTACTGCTATACCGTCATGCCGTTCGGACTCAAGAACGCTGGCGCAACCTACCAACGAGCCATGAGCATGATCTTTCGAGATCATTTGCGAAAGACGGTCGAATGCTATGTGGACGACTTGGTCGTGAAGAGTCGCCATAAGGAGGATCACCTCCAAGACTTGAAGGCTATGTTCGAACTCATGAGGACTCATCAGCTCAAGATGAATCCTACCAAGTCATTCTTGGGAATGTCTAGCGGTAAATTCCTCGGTTTCGTCGTCACGACGAAAGGGATCCGAATTGATCCAGACAAGGTGCGAGCTATTCAAGAGCTCCAACCACCCCGAAATCTTAAAGAGCTGAGAGGCCTTCAAGGACGACTGGCTTATATCCGAAGATTCATCTCGAATCTCTCGGGCAAGTGCCAACCCTTCTCTAAGCTGATGAAGAAAGGTACCTCCTTCGTCTGGGATGAGCCATGCCAAAAGGCTTTTGAGGAGATCAAAGCTTATCTCTCAAATCCGCCTGTCCTTGCGGCGCCAATCTCAGGAAGGCCATTCCTCATATACATACGGGCTATGGAACATTCTCTGGGTGCCCTCTTGGCTCAGAACGATGATGCAGGCCACGAGCAGGGCATCTACTACCTGAGCAGAACCTTGCAGGGCGCCGAGCAACGGTACCCAATGGTCGAGAAGGAATGCCTAGCCTTGGTGTTCGCTATCCAAAAGATGCGGCACTACTTGGTTGGCCAAACCATCCATGTCATCTCCCGGATGAATCCCATTCGGGTCTTCATGACACAACCCGCAGCGCTAAACTGGCGCCTGGCCAGGTGGGCACTTCTGCTCTCTCAATACGACATTCATTTCATGCCGCAGAAATCGGTCAAGGGACAAGCCATCTGCGATCTCATGGCTAGTCACCCGCTGGGGGAGAAGACCGATCTATTCGAAGATCTGCCGGATGAACCTCCCGAAGCCAATATGACTTCGTCGCCGGAGGTGTGGCAGATGTTCTTCGACGGTGCGTCCCGCGCAGGCGCGAGCGGCTCTATTTCTGCAGGAGTGGGAGTGGCCCTCACCTCCCCGCATGGTCACGTGTTTCCCCGGGCCTTTTCCTTGACGGAACCATGTACCAACAACGTAGCCGAGTACAACGCGTTGCTCATAGGGCTCGAGTTAGCCAAAGAGCTCGGGATAAAGCATCTGGAGGCTTATGGCGATTCGCAACTCATTGTCAAACAAATGACTGGCGAATACGAAGTCAGGAATGAAGATCTTATCCCGCTCCACCGAGCAGCGGTCAGACTAGTGGAGTCATTCGAGAGCTTCCGTATTGAGCACGTGCTCCGTTCAAAGAACACCCATGCGGATGCTCTCGCATCCTTGGCAGCTAACTTAGCCCAGCCTCCTGGAACGACCCAAAAGGTCGCTGTCGCCAGCCGAAAACTCTTTCGACCCAGAGACGTCCCAGAGGCAAACGCCACTCATCAAGCCTCGGGTCAGCCAGATCAGGAAGACTGGCGTCTCCCGATCATCGATTATGTCCTATACGGCATGTTGCCTGAGGATTCGAAGGAACGAGAGTCTATCCGGCGACGTGCCTCGCGATTCTACTACGATTCAACCACTAAAACGTTGTATCGCAGGTCATATGACGGCTTGCTACTTCGCTGCCTTTCAAAAGCAGAGGCGCAAGAAGCCGTACGCGAAGCACATGACGGCGTGTGCGGAGCTCATCAGCCCGGACCCAAGCTTTGGGATCGCTTACGTAGGATGGGCTACTTCTGGCCTGGGATGGTTACTGATGCAGTCGCTTATGCTAAGCGATGTTACGAATGCCAGATCCACGCCAACTACATGCACCAGCCTCCTGAGGATCTACATCCGACGAGGGCATCTTGGCCCTTCGAGGCATGGGGGATGGACATAGTCGGGCCAATTTCTCCACCATCGGCGAGAGGCCATCGCTTCATCCTCGCGATCACCGACTATTTCTCTAAATGGGCAGAAGCCATCCCCTTAAGAGAAGTCAAGACTAGCGACGTGATTAAGTTCATTAAGCACCATGTCATATACCGATACGGCGTACCCCGGCGTATCATTCACGACAACGGCACGCAATTCGTTAGCCATGCCTTCACCCGGTTCTGCGACAAACTCCGGATACAGAACCTCTCGTCCACGGCCTACAACCCTTCAGCGAATGGTTTGGCCGAAGCTTTCAACAAGACGATCATCAAGATCTTGACCAAGCTGACTTCCACTAGCAAGCGCGACTGGAATGAAAAGCTAGGCGAAAGCCTGTGGGCATATCGCACGACGGTTCGCACACCGACTGGCACTACGCCCTACTCGTTGGTATACGGCTGCGAAGCTGTATTGCCGTTAGAGATTCAGATTCCATCCCTCCGCGTCGCCTTATCAACAGGAATGACAGCCGAGGAGAATCACCGGCTTCGACTCGCAGAACTCGAAGCGCTGGACGACAGGCGACTGGAAGCTCAGCAGCACATCGAGTTTTACCAAGCTCGGATGGCCAGGAGCTTCGACAAGAAAGTCAAGCGCCGAGCCTTCAAAGAAGGAGAGCTCGTCCTATCCGTCCGTAGACCAATGATCCTCACTTCCAAGAAGAAGGGGAAATTCCAGTCCAAATGGGAAGGGCCATTCGTAGTAGAGACAGTCTACTCGAACGGCGCCTATCGCCTCGTCAAACCGAACGGCGATAAAATCATGATGCCCATCAACGGCAAGTATCTGAAGAAGTACTACCCATAGTGCTCCTTCACAAACTCCCACGAGTGCAAGAGTCTAAACTGGCCCTCAGCGCCCTCCAACTGGTACATGAGGCTAAACTGCTCCTACTTTACCCGTTCGGGCGAAAGCCTCTGACGGAATCCAATTCGCCTATCTTCTCCAATGAGATGGCGGATCCACTAAAGTCGTTCATATCACGACAAATCCATCCAATTCGCCTATCTTCTCCAATGAGATGGCGGATCCACTAAAGTCGTTCCAATCACGACATCCCCCGTCAAGTTAACATTAAACCTCTGACAAAATCAACTTACCAATCCTCTTCTAAAGGATGGTGGGTCCTCAAAGTCGTTCCAATCACGACATTCCCCGTCAAGTTAACATTAAACCTCTGACAAAATCAACTTACCAATCCTCTTCTAAAGGATGGTGGGTCCTCAAAGTCGTTCCAATCACGACATTCCCCGTCAAGTTAACATTAAACCTCTGACAAAATCAACTTACCAATCCTCTTCTAAAGGATGGTGGGTCCTCAAAGTCGTTCCAATCACGACATTCCCCGTCAAGTTAACATTAAACCTCTGACAAAATCAACTTACCAATCCTCTTCTAAAGGATGGTGGGTCCTCAAAGTCGTTCCAATCACGACATTCCCCGTCAAGTTAACATTAAACCTCTGACAAAATCAACTTACCAATCCTCTTCTAAAGGATGGTGGGTCCTCAAAGTCGTTCCAATCACGACATTCCCCGTCAAGTTAACATTAAACCTCTGACAAAATCAACTTACCAATCCTCTTCTAAAGGATGGTGGGTCCTCAAAGTCGTTCCAATCACGACATTCCCCGTCAAGTTAACATCAAACCTCTGACAAAATCCGCTTACCACTCTTATTCTGAGAAATGGTAGCCTCCCCCCACGGTCGCTCCAATCGCGACAAGATCCCATCAAGTTAATGATCACCTCTGATGGTTGGCGCCGTTATTCTTACGAATAGCATAGCCTAAGTAATAGCCTACCATGCGACGTGCTATTACTTCTGTCAATAGTCACACTCCTACGTCCCTGAACTATTTGACCTATTCCAGATGTCCTAACATTGCTTTAGGATAACTGATAGGTAGAGTCTACCAGGCGATGACTCCTACCACAATCAATTGTCACATTCCCACATGACGACAATTGTCGAACACGGTTCGACAGACAACCTGTCTGTCGGTTCCCCCATACAACAACTCGCCGAAAAGCGAGTCGAAGTCAAGTTCATCAGTTGGCCGTAAAGGCGAATGTTTGTTCTTTATTGCGATCCAAGGGTTACTCTCTCGATCCCGTTGGAGCTACAACGCGAAGATCGGAGTTAATCCGATCCCACGCTATGAGCAACAGAAAGCAAAACAAGAGCTTAATACGACTAAGTCCTAAACAGGACAATCAGTGGATCGTCAAGTTCAATTCAAATGCCCAACGGCGCAGTCAAAGAGAGAAAACTGTATGCGCAAAGCAAAGGTGAACAGAATAAGCAAAAGGGCCACTACGGGCCATAATTTACATGAGTTTTCAGTTTAGTTGTGATGCCCGAAGTACCAACTAAGTTGACACAAAAAAAAAAGTTCAAGAAGACAGAAGGATGGACTTGAACACGGCATTACAAAAACTTCAGCAGGCTGAACGAGCCGATCTTCGCTTTGAGCTTCGCACGCTCCGCAGCCCGCTGGATCCTCGCCTTCTCCTTCCGCTCCGGTTGCCGCCGGGCCAACTCCGCCTCGCTGGCTTCTTCCTCTTGGCGAAGGAGCTGGAGCTCCTGGTCCACCGCCGCGGCAGCTTCGCCGAGCCTCCTCACCGTAAGCTGGCGCTCCCGTAACTTCGCCTCGCCGCGGAGGGAGCCAGCGTCCTCGAAGAAGGCCCTGTCCAGATAGGCATCCATCCGGTCCAGCACCGCTTGTTGACGCCTCCGCAGACGTTGGAGCTCGGCCTCTTTCGCCTGAATCCTTTTCGCTCGCTCTTTGCGCTCGAGTAGATGACACAAAGAAGGGGGCGGCGGCTCATCAGAGGAATCTTCGTTGGCCAATTCTTCGAGGCGGTACATCCACCCCTCAATGCGCTCAAGCTCCCGCTCACATCGCCGTGTGAGCGAGGCATCACCCGCACGGCGAACCGCCTCCAAACACGCTTCCACATGAGGGAGCGCGTCGTAGTAACGTCCGTCGCCAACGCTGACTGAGATGGCAACCCCGTGCACCAAGCCCACCAATTCCTGGAGGGGCACGAAGGCGGGATGAGCCAAGGGGTCCGGAATCGCGGGGACGGCAGCCGGAGCACCAACGTCGACGACGGTGGAGGAAGAACCGACACCCTCCGCACCACTATCATTAGAAGAGGAAGCCATGAGAGAGAGAGTTCTTTTTCGCAGAGATCTCTTCCTAGCGGATTTCTCTCGAAGCGGTAGGGACTCTGCTGGAGAAGAGCAAGTGCAAGTATATATTCCGAAAAATTTAACGGTGGAGATTCATCACCCCAAGCGATCAAGCGGTCCAAACGCCCTGCGACGCTTCGAACTCGACGCCATTAAAGGCTGCTCTCGAAACCCCGAACCGACAGATCGGATTGGGCACGAGAGGCGAAGCGACCGGTCGCTTCACCATAAATAAGCATTAATGCGCCTGCAGACTCCTGGCTGGCAAGCACTTGGCCCCGCCGACTGACACGTGGCACGAGTTTCGCCCGTAGTTGGATCTCCGACTGTTGGACAAATTCGCTGACTGCTCAAGTTTCGCCTGAAGTTCAAACTCGCCGGGCAAATCGGGTCAGGTTTCCAACACAAGCCCAACATCGTACGGAGTTCGCACGTAGTATAAACTCGCCAGCCGTTGGGTTCCGTTCCCAAGCGAAACTCGCCAGCAAAGGAGTTTACTCATCTGCTTGAACTCGCCAACAGTTGGGTTTAGCACCCAAGCGGAACTCGCCGCGATCGAGTCTCGCCTGAAAACAAATTAAGTCTCGCCAATACGCAAGCAATGAGCGGGCACAAACCTCATTGGGACTTTAAGACAGTACATTTGAACAAAGTTATGTTTTCTGCAAATTGCGAAAGTCATAATAACATGTTCAAAGAAGCAAAACATACACCCAGCGTTTCAAGACAATACATTTGAACAAAGTTATGACTTTAAGAGTCATGGCATAGTCCCAAATGTAAAAACAAGCAAGCAAAACATCTTAATACAGTCCTGAGGCAGAAGTCTCAGTCGAACACG
Organism: Asparagus officinalis; assembly: GCF_001876935.1. NCBI lineage: Eukaryota > Viridiplantae > Streptophyta > Magnoliopsida > Asparagales > Asparagaceae > Asparagus > Asparagus officinalis. The sequence continues at coordinate 39,186,220 of NC_033795.1, forward strand.
CTGAAGGTGGAAATCTCCTCTTTGACCGCCTCAACCTGGCTCGCGTGGTCTTCCCGAGCCTTGTTTTCAGCAGCCTTCCGGATCCGGTCCTCGCGGTTCGACGCAGCGGCAGCATCTGCTTGGCGCAAAGCTAGCAGGCGTCGAGTCTCTGCCTCAGCGTTCTCATTAACCTTGACCACGTCAGATTGGAGCGCCTTCCACTTCGCCTCCGCCTGCCCTAACTCGGCCCTCAGGCGAGCCATGGTATGATTGAGATCAATGACTTGCTCCTCTAGCAAACGTTGCTGGCTCACCCAAAAGTTAGCCACAGACTCCAAATCCGCTATCTCCTTGGAGCGGGTTTCCTGTTCCAGGGCTTCCTGACGCCCGAAGTGAGCTAGACAGGATGCCATTTTAGCCTCCGGACCTCCCCGTAGCAAGTCCTCTAGCACCATCATGCGTGGCTCCAAGAGACGGAGTTCACGCACGCAACGGGTAGCGAGACGGTTTTCACCTGATCGCCGTAAATCGGCCACGCGATCATAGAGGGACTGCCTGAAGCTGTCAAAGCTACCCATACCGAGTTCGACGAGGGAAATTGCCTGCCTTACAGCACCTTCGAACTCTTCAATACGGGCCTGCCACGGTTGAGACTCGGAGGGAACAGACCTCTGGCCCGGAGCAAGCGTCGTGATGGGAGGAATTTCGAGGCAAGGTTCGGCTCCCGGCTGGGGAGCGGGATCCGGAGCAGCGGAGTTCGCACGGCCTTCAGATTCGTCGTCTGAAATCAGAATGGGATCGGCCGCATGCTCCTCGGCAGCCGGCACCTCCTCTCGACCTGTAAGACGCAACAAGCGATACAGGGAACAGTTGGGGGAGGAACACCTACTAAACTTACACAAAAGTTGAAGCAAGGAGATACCTTCAGCAGCACCCGAAGAACCAGATTCTTTCCTTTTCTTGGAAACAACCCTCTTCACCTTCGGCGCCATTGGGGGTATGAGGAAGAAGAAAGTCGGGTCCACTCCGGGGAGACCTGTAGATCCTCTTAACAGAGGATAGGGGCATTAAATACCTAAGAGTCCTAGGCGGTTACTCGAGACTCGATTAGACCGTTCAAGGCTGGAACAGTTGAAGGGTAAGGCCGAACAGATCGGATCTTATCTGGACGGACGAGATCTAACGGTTCGTGACCACGATCTGCAACGACGGCCCGAATCGGGCGCGAGAGACGAAGAGGCCCACTACTTCGCATTAAATGCGAAACGGCTAGCCCACGTCCCCTTAACTGACGTACACGTGGATTAACACGCGGCCCACTGAAATCGGAACCCGATCAGAGCCAGGCTTCGCCGTTAGCTCCTGCGAATCCGCCCGCGAACAAAATTCGCCCGCAGTTGAAGTAGACTTGCAGCCGAAATTCGCCAACAAGAATTCCTCTATAGTTGAGGTTCTCTTACGACCAAATTCTGACCAATGCATGATTACGAAAATGGAGCACACACGTAAATGACAATAAGCCAAGAAACAAAAGGGACAATTTCATTCATGAGAAAGAAGTCCTATTACAAGCAGAAAACTAAAGGCGAACTACAGGGATTTCAACTTCAGTTCCGCCCCACGAATTTCTTCAGCATGGCGAAGCTCAAGCCTCCTCAGGACCTCTCGACGAATATCTTCCTCCGTGCAGGAGATCAAGTCCTGAATAACCTCCCTGACATCCTTGAGAGCTCGATCCTTCTCTGCAACGGAGCCAGCAGTCAACCGCCGGCGAGACTTTACGCCCTCCAACTCCTTTGCCACGTGATCGCGAGCCTTCTCTTGAACGGCCAGGGCGGCCTGTGCTTCGGCTACAACCTGTTTCAGCCTCTCTACTTCGAAGGAAAGTCGGGAGAACTGATTATCGACCGTTTCTTCCTCGCGGGCCACTTGTGCATCCTCGGCTCTGACCTGCTCCGACTCTGCCGACAGTTTTAACTCTAGTGTCATGTTCTCGTTCAGGCGGCGATCACGATCCGCCAAAGCTACTCGAACTTCGCGGGAGGCGAGATCAACAAGAGTGGAACTCTCCGCACGAAGAGCGAGCAGCTGCCGAACAGCCCCCTCCACTTCGTTCAGACGCTGAAAATAGGGCCTCGCCGCGGCGGCGCCGAGCCTCTTACGCAAGAAGGACGCATCGTGTTCAAGAACTTCCCTGAATTCTTCGAAGGGGCAATTCTCCTCCAAGACCAGCCGGGTGCAGTGGGCCAAAGTATCTTCGAAATTCGCCAGAGCTCGCTCCACCTGCGTTTTTCGCCAGCGTTCCAAGGGAGAGAGGGCGACCTCCTCCGCCGTAGACGAAATCACGGTCGAGGTGCCTATAGCCATAACCGTAGAAGTGGTAACGGGCACCACCGGAGACGGTGCGACCAATGGCACCCTCGGTGTAGTGGTCACAACGTCAACGGCCGCCGTCGACGGAGAAATGGTCACCTGCAGAATGGGGGCCTCCCGTTGAAGCGGAGATTCTCGCGCCGATGAATGACCCCCAGCCAACGCTTCCATAGGAGCAGGAGATCCCCCTATTCGGCCAGGCGCGTCCTCAAGCGCCAAATCCTCTGCCTCACTGGACAATGCCTCGTGAACTGAGATATTGTCATCCTCCTCAGATTCGCCCGCCTCAGATGAGCGATTCACCCAAGAGTGAGGATCCTCCTCACCTGCGACTTCACGGTTAGGGTCAATTACAAATGCACAAAAAAAGAGGTTAACAGAGACCCCTCGAAAGGGACCCTACTAACAGTCGAGTACGGGAAGAAAAGTGATGCTAAAACACACACTTACCCGAGCCGGTGGGCCCCTCCTCATCTCCAGCCTCCCCTTCCTCGTCGGAAGGAATGGAAATCACCTTCTCAATCGCACCTGCATAGGTCCAATACCAATGGCAAAAGGTATGAGATCATCGTTGCGATCAAAGACGCTATTACAAAAGAAAAATTACCTCCTAATGCGGGCACAGAAGCCGCTGGAGCTCCCGTCGGTAACCTCTCGCCAGATCGCGGAGGAGCGTCTCTCATAGTCGCCGGAGCCGCCCCCGATGCAGCAGAAGAGACGGGCAATACGACTCCAGACGTCGCCGCTCCGGGGATACCCACCTGGGGAACATCATCCTGACCTTCCGCCGCTCGGACGGTTTCCGCCATCACATCACGACGGACCTTCTTAGCCGCTCCCGCTCGGGAACTCTCAGCCACTGCCTCCCGCTGACGCTTCGAGAGAAGCGAGCTACTCGGGGATAGCAGAGGCGCCCCCATTTGTCCGATTGTCGGACTCTGGACTGGAGCTCGAATATCGGGAGCCTCGGATTCACCACCAGCATCGAAGCCCTCATGGTCCTCCACGGGATCCTCCGAGAACAACTCCCTGGCAGTTTGGTGGCCCCTTCTCTTTGAAGAACGGAGAGAGCCCCTGATGGGACGATCGCGTTCCGCCAGACATGAGCTTTGGAACCAGAAGTTGGCAGGGTCAGCACTAGCACCCCGATACCACCGACAGTACAAGAGCGTGTGGTGTAAATCGCGGTCCTTCGCAGGCAGCTCAAAACGAGCTTGAGTACCTCCAGCATGGGTCCAGAACCACCCCCGAGCGCCGTCAACCAGTCCTCCTTCAAAGTGTAGGCGAGGGTTGACGTTGCCCACATACAATTGATCATACCCAAACTGGCGGGCAAACCTGCAAGGGATGTATGGCTCGAGATAGCATGTGGAGCCTGTTCTCAGAACGTGATACCCCGGTCGAATGTCCACCAACCAGCGAAAGGCACCACGGGAAAGGATTGTGTGGTGATCCGCCGTCGGCGCATCCCTGAGAGATTCTCCATATCCACCCCCGCTAAAGTAAGGAAAAGATCGACGAAAATTATAGTGCCCGAAGTGGGAGAGCGTCTTCCTCGTATCGGGGATGTCCTTGCACTTCCAGGAGCACCTCTCCAAACGCTGGACAAAGGGGACAAACCTGTCTCCCTGAAGCGCTGCCGGGGCACTCATCAAGCATTCGCAGTGATAGACGAACCATGCCATCAAGTAGGTATACGGTAGCCCCACCCTAGGATTGGGGGTTCTGATAACTTCTCCTTCCCCCTCGTCGAGGACCGACACACGGCAGAATTGGCTCGTCAGAGTACGGAGCCCCCGATGGATGCACGCTATCGTCGCCGATACCAGGGAATAAGACTTCCCGTGAGCCAGGCAAACCGCCGGATACACGACCTCTATAGGAAGAGCCTCGAAGGAGTGAGTGGGGATTACGCACCTCTTCAGCCATAACATGAGGTACCCCGCGAGCAGCGCCTTCCCCGAGATGAGAAACTTCGCCTGATGATGGAATGAGTGAAGAACCGTACCAGACTTAAATCCGCCTTCGTCGCGGTCGAGAATCACGGTGCTTCCTTCTTTAGCTATCCTCGCCTCCACTTCGGGCCTCATCATCCTCGAAAGAGTATCGTTTTATCTGAATTGACTGTTGTGGCGATCGCTTCCACGACTGTCGTTGTGACGCTTGATCAGCAGCGAACCTGGGTACGAACTCTGATTGGCTTTCTTCGACCCTCTGTCTTTTAGGATAGCGTCTAGTCGAGGTGGTGACAGACTCGATTTCCTTCTGCTTTTCGTCTTTACTTTCATGATGTCGAGAGGTAGGAATTGGGCCACCCCCAGTGTCATTGAAGGATCTGGTCGTACCACTCCCAATGTTATCGAGGGGAGAATCAGTCTTAACAACCATATTCAAATTCGGACCATTGGTATTTGTCCTATCTGGAATAGGCGTGGTTGGGGTAACGCAACAGCTAGGCCCAGCCTGATGATCCGATTTAGGAAATTTATGCCTTTCAGCTTGCAACTCTCTTATTTGCCGCATAGCCGATTCCATCTTGCCCTCAAATTCTTCTTTCTGCTTGATTAGTGCTTCTTGAACTATTTGCCGCTGCAGCCCCATCTCTCTGTCGTCGCCCTGCCCGTTGCCGCTCGTCATTGCCACCTCGAGCTACTGTGTACGTCGCCGAAATAACAAGTAGCATCGCTGCCACCTCATCCGCGGATCCGTAGTCTCGCACGGCGACGTCGCTGCAGCCCCATCTCTCTGTCGTCGCCCTGCCCGTTGCCGCTCGTCATTGCCACCTCGAGCTACTGTGTACGTCGCCGAAATAACAAGTAGCATCGCTGCCACCTCATCCGCGGATCCGTAGTCTCGCACGGCGACGTCGATTCGTTCGACGAAAACCCCGAGGCAAGATCCCTCTTGCTCAGATCTGAATTCCATACCTGTTATAAATTATTTGCATAGTATATTTGTGATTTTTCTTGGAAGAGGTTCCAGTCCATTGTAAATCTTCAATCAAGTCTGGATGAACCCAAAGGATTTCAACGTTTGGAGCTGTGTGCGGCACAAGTCCTTTTTGGCGCTATCCATGCGGGTCGTCGTTCACCGTCTTCATCCCGACTTTGGTGATGTGCTTTGGCTCGAACCAAGTCGTATTTTGATAACGGAATCATTTTGGAGAATTTATAATATTTAAAAAGAATTTATTTTGAGAAAAAGAATTATTTTAGAATAATAATTGATGAGAAATAATTTTAAAGAATTTATTCTAGGAAAGAGAATTTTTTGGATTATTATAATAAGAGATAATTTTTAAAAGAAATTATTTTGGGAAAGGAATTATTTTCTGAATTACGTAGTTGCTGTTCATGATTACATTTCATGTTTTGTGAATATTTTACTGTATTCGACATGTCATGATGTGGTTGCGTGAAATTAATGTTATTATTATCTCGTTGTGGTGTTTGAGAACCTTGGTAGTTTATGACTAGAATGACCTGTGTGACGTGAGTAAGACCTAAAAGCGAGAAGAGTTGGGATGTGGAAGTCATGGTTCATGTAATTGGATAAGACTGTTGATATATCTTCCAGGTTCGTACCAGTGGATCGGTGTCGCCACTGGGGTTGGTATGTTGAGTCACAGTGGATCGGTGTCGCCACTGGGGGCTGATTGGTTGGGTCAAAGTAGATCGGTGTCGCTACTTTGGTTCATGAATTTATTTGATTGGATGCACATGGGGATATGCGAACAGTCAGTTATCCGATGATATGAGCGTTGACTCTGAGTGAGATATGTGTCAGTGACATGTTATAGGATGGCTAGTTACATGACTTGTTACCAGTGGATCGGTGTCGCCACTGGGGTTGGATTGTTGGATCAAGGTGAATCGGTGTCGTCACCTTGGTTAGGTTTTATGGATTCTTGTGAGACGTAGATCAGTTGTATTTCTTTCCATACATAGTACAATTCGAGACATATGGTATATACATGAGGGTTTCCTTGTTTGGATTATTTCGCTCGACGTACTACGTCTCGAGTTGTAGATTTTTAAATATTAATTCCATCTAGTTGTATGACCTTGTGACTTGGATGATTATTCTGATCGCTAGCTACAAGATTTTGTTACTCGATTGATATACGGATCCTTATGATTATCATGTTTTGGTAGTGGATTGCATGTGATTTTGTTGGATTACCAGTTGCACGTTCTTTTGTCGTTTCGGTTGTCGTATCATTTTCCGCATTGGATTTCCGTTCGTTCTATTTTCTTTGTGGGGTCGGCTCTGGTGTACGTCAGACTTAGAGGAAGAACAGGTCCAGCTTGGAGATACACCAGAGCCAGGAGATACTCAGCAGAAGTGCCTTGTAGACGGAGCAGAAGAAGAACTGAGCTTAGTTATTTCTTTCAGTTGCTTTTGTAGCATTTCCTTTTCCGCCTGATATTTTATATTCTTTAGTATTTTATTCAGATAGTTTGTATAAGGGCATGTTGACCCGATTATTATGTCTGGGATGAATATTCATTGTGATATGTATTATTTTATTCTGTGTTGTCTATTATATTCTTGCTATCTGTGATCGAGGACCTGTGACTTCGCATTGTATTTATTTCCAGACGCTTAGGCGTATTGGATTTGAGAAGAAAAGAAAAAGATTAATGATATATATATATATATATATTATATATATTATATATATAATATTATATATATATATATATAATATAATATATATATTATATATATATATATATATAATATATATATATAATGAGGTCTTCCTCAATTTAATACGTCGGCGGCTTGTTCAGCCTGTTCGCATTCCTGGGTATTTTGGAAACGGGGCGTGACAGTCATTCTACAAAATTAAGAAGTGGAAAGTGGTAGCCATAGTTCAATCAGCAATAGGCTACTATGGATCACACACTTGTCAGCAGGTTGGCTATGAAAAGCTTTAATAAATTCAAAATAGTAGGGTGCCAGTGGATGCATACATTAAGGATTTACCTATACAAGGTGGAGTTTAGGCCGACTTCTATGAAATCTAGTAGGGAGATCCTAGAGCCTTGTAGAAAGTAGTATAAAGCATGTGGCCATTATTTTGCTATAAAATAGGAACGGAAGTGATACCGTAGTTTAAAGCTTGGCTACTATGGATATAAACTTGGTACGAGTTTATACGTGATCATTGAAGAGTGCGTGAAGTATTAGTTCAAGGCTTAGTTCACCATATACTTAACTACTCTTCAATTGATCTAGGTGAGATTCAAGTCCTAGCAATATGTTCACTATGCACATGAAACTAAAAATGCCCAAAGGTGAAGTTTGAAACTTGTTGGAGTTTGTTAGATTTATTTCTTATTATAGGTGAAAATTTCAAGAAATTCTTAAATAATCTTCTATAACATTCAGCTGAACCATTGGTTTGGGCAGTTTTGGCCATAGGCCGTAGATTGTGATTACCGGGATGAGTTGCAATGGATGTTATTGTCTAACTGAGAGCTGGTCTTGAGGTAGAATGCGATCTTTGGGCTTTCAAACTTAAATGAGTTAATAATTTTAATCTAGATCAATTAAATCGGCATCATAATCGCAGCAATTTGATGGGATAATAATTGAAAAGGTTTAATAACTTTAAACATTATTTAGCTCTGTATATCAACAAATTCAAGGAGTTCTCTACATAGCCTACAGAGCTCTTTGCATAGTCCAAAGCAAAGTTTGGCATAACCAGTTGCAAAGTCTGTTCACACAAAGCGCTCCTGGTTGGTGCATTTCGGAGTGCTACCTCTGCTGTACCTAGAAGCAAATCGTGCTTGGGATCCTTACATAGGAGTACCAAAATAACACTTTAAGTAGCACGTCTAATGACGCACATTAGCTCCACCAAAATTCAACGAAAGAAAGATAAAATATAAAATTCCCTTGGTTTTCTACCAATCTTCTACCATCTACTCCCACACCTTTCATCTCACCCAACTTCATGTCACCTCAACTCCCACTGTAACTCCTTCCCAAACATGATTTGTAGTTTTGTCTCTCCTCTTCCCTCTCTCCACTTCCCTCTCTCCACTTCTCTCTTACCAAATTAAACTTTAGAATTAATCTCAATCACTCATTAAACTATCAACGGTTATAATAAATAATAATAATCTCTATTCCGCTACATTTTTGTATGGAGACGATCCAAATTAAGGCTTCAAATAAAGTTTAATTGGCGACACTTGCTATTATAGTAATGCCTCCGTGATTCAATCACTGCAACAAAAATGGTAAAAGATGTGTGAATATATATACAAACAAAGAAAGAGAACCTTTCACTTTCAGAAAAGAAGTGGGGGTAGAAAAAGAAAAAGAAGTCTTCAGATACTAAGCCTCTTCGGTACTATAAGCACAATGCACTTAACTACTAAGCAACATTCATAGACTTAGTTATCTTTTTTTTATCCAAAAGAAAATATTTAATTGACCAGTTACATAACACCGCCATCAACTTTAAAGTCCCACTTCTCTCTTTCCACGGATCCAATTACAAAAGTGGGGCACGTGTGTTGCGCAGAATCTGCAGGGACTTTCCACGCACGCTTGTGGACATCTTGCATTATTGTTGCTATTACTCTTAAAAAAAAAATTAACCCCGAGGCTTCATTCAATAATTTCCCGCGAATGAAATGCTAAATAATCAAAATGTACTATCATAAACAGACCATCACATGGCCAGCTGGCTTGGTTATTATACTCACTGTATTCTGTGCAAAAGTAGAACCGTAACCGTAAGATTTTGTATTGATATCTGAGAATATTTTTAACTGGCATAAAACAGGTAGGCCTGTCTAAAAAGCATGGGCCTGGATATGGGCTCTCTCAGCGGCGCCCAGCCCGGGCCCGGCCCGACCTGGAGGCCCGGCCCGGCCATAACGGTCATAAACGGTCTTTTGATCGTTTTGTCCCCAAAAACGGTTAAAAAACGGCTATTTTGTGAGGTTATTTTGGTCATTTGCTTAGGGGGTTGGTTCTATAAGTAGAGGGGAGTTTTTATTTGTTTTCTTCACACCAAAACTCATCTACTTCTCTCTTATACTCTCTTATATTCTTATACTCTCTTATACTTTCTAATCCTTTCATCAAATAGCTTCCGGATCTGATTATGAAGAGTAAAACCTATCTCCCGATCTTGAAATGAGTCCTCCTACTGGGTCTACTCCTACCGAAGTTAATCCCGAATCCGGTGGCGACGAATCTGCACCAAGAGCTCCTAAAAGGCCAAGATCCGATGTGTGGAATTTTTACGAGAAGATCGACGTTACCAAGGATGAACACGGTAGGATCCTCACCTAGAAGGCTAAGTGTGCGTTGTGCGGCAAGATTTTTCAAGCTCATCATAAGTGCGGCACCAAGCACCTCAAACGCCATTTAGATAAACACAACAAAGGTCAGACTCCTCAAGGTGATATCCGACAATCTATGATTTCTCAATCATTCTCTTCTGGTAGTCTCGGTAGTTGGAACTATGACGCTGCCAGAACCAGGAAATGCGTAATCAGGTTTATCATTCTTAAAAACCTTCCTTTTAAATTAGTAGAAGATGATGAATTTGAAGATATGTTTAGAGATGGTTTTTATCCTGCATTTAAAAAAATTTCTCGTCAAACCTGTCAACGTGATATTTTAAAATATTATCAGGAGGAACAAGGAAAAATAATTTCTTATTTTAAAAATTTAAACTGTAAATTTTCTTTAACTTCTGATATTTGGACATCTAGAGCACAAAGTGGATATTTATGTATCACAGCACATTGGATTGATGAAAAATGACAAATGTTTAAAAGAGTTGTTTTTTTATTGCAATAGAAGAGTCACATACTGGTATTAATGTTGCAAATTTAATAATTGAAGAACTTATGAAATTAGAAATTTTAAAAAGAATATTTTCTCTTTCACTAGATAATGTAAGTAATAACAATGTAGCTGTTGATTTTATCAGATCAACTTTGTCATTGCCATGTCATGATAATCTTTTTCATATTAGGTGTATCTGTCATATTTTAAATTTAATTGTTCAAAGTGCATTTACTAAAATTAAACCCATGATAGAAAAGATTAGAACAGTTGCTTACATGCATAGTGCTTCTGAACAAAGACTTAAAAGATGGAAACAATTTTGTAAAAGAAAAAATGTAAAGCCTAGACTAATTCCAAAAGATGTTGACCATAGGTGGAATTCCACATATGCAATGTTAAGTGTAGCAATAGAATATAAAGACATTATAACTGATTTTATAAACTATTATGCTTCTAGTTCTAGTTCTGGTAGCACTTATGGAATAACTGAAGATGAATGGACAATTATATGTAATTTAAATAAAATGTTACAAGTTTTTTTATGATGCTACAATGTTATTATTTGGCTGTTATTATCCAACCATTACTTTAGCTACTTTATAAATTTTAAATATTCAAAATGTTTTTGGGAAATATCGTATGGATGATACTTTTGGACCTATGATTTTTCAAATGGAGAGCAAATTTAATAAGTATTTTAGGCCTATTCCTCATATTTTTGGTTGGGGGTTCTTATTGATCCATGCTTGAAGGATATTGGCATTCGAAGTTTGTTACAATCCTTGTATGATAATCAGATTATAGACTTAGATGATGGAACCACCCTTACTGCTACTGCTCATCATTTAGCTATTAGAAATTATTTTCAAACCTTACATGATGAGTATGCAGCTAGACATCGTGTAGCTACACAACAGTCTACAGCTTCGGTTTCTTCGAGCTCATCCCGAGGTAAAAGTGTAAGTTTTGATAGGTATGCAATGATAGCTGAGCTAACTGGTGGATCTGGACTTGGATCGTCATCATTGGAGGTTTCTGAAATAGATGAATATTTATTTGCTTCTTTAGTTAAATGTCAAGGAAATGCTTTAGATATTTTGCAATGATGGAAAGTATATGGATCAATTTCATATCCTATACTTTTCACCATGGTTCGTGACTTACTAACAGTGCAGGTTTCGACGGTAGCTTCGGAATCCGCCTTCAGCATAGCAGGACGTTTGATCGATGACCACAGGACATGCTTAGATCCGTATACTGTACAAGCGGTGATGTGCTTACAAGATTGGTGGAGGTATGAGAAACGAACGCAAGGCATCGATCGGATGGCTGGAATTGAAGGTAAATTTGAAGAATTGGGACTAGCAGATAGATATAAAGAATAAATAATATTAATCAAATTGTAGTTTTTATATCTTAGCTTAAAATTTATAAAGAATTATTTTGGAAATAGTTGCAAATGATAGTGATATTTTTTATATCTTAGCTTAAAATTTATAAAGAATTATTTTGGAAATAGTTGCAAATGATAGTGATATAGGTAAGTAGGTGCCAACCTAGTTGGGATGTACTTATCTATTGTGATGCGATGAATTACAAAATAAATTTGTACTTGTAATTTGTAAATGATTTATTAATTATTAATAAAGAATTTATTTTTATCATTTTTTATTTGTAATTTATGTCATTTTAAGTGATTAATAAAATTATTGTTTTTTATTAATTTTTCTTGTCTTTTTTTGTATAATTTAAATTTTAAATAAAATAAAAAAAAGAAAAGAAACCGGGCCGGCCAGGAACCCGGCCTGGTCGGGACGGGCCCGGGCTCGGACTCAGTCCGGGGTACCCGGGTCCGAGTCCGGCTCCGGTTTTGCCCGGCCCGGGCCCGGATTTCCAGGCCGGGCCGGTCCGGATGGACAGGCCTACATAAAAGTATTTGAGAATTGGCTTTTTCATGACCCAAGCTAAAATCATTTAGAAAAGTAGTTATAAGCTTTTTGTAAGACCTATTAATATATTAAAAAATTATTGACGCTATATTTATTTGAGATATACAAATCTCAGAAATTTATTGTTGAATAAAAGCAGTATACTATAAGAAGTATGTCTAGATAATATTTACATTTATAAATTTTGTTTTCAATTACATACTCTAATACGCTTTTAGCATGAAACTTATTTATTAAATTGCATAGAAATATTTATTTATATTTAATTGAAAACTTTATTAAAATTTAAAAATTAAGGTGTATAAACTAGAGTATATTACACATACAATTGCACAATCGTATAACATCATAGTTTTAGTTTTGGGCTATAATCTCTAAACTTTAAGATGTATGACAAGAGTTTTTTTTTACCACTACATATATTCAAGCCTACGGTGGGTTCATTAGTAATTCAATTATGTAGTAATAATCTAATGAATAGTCAGTCATTAAGGTCTAATAATTAGATAAAATAATCAATAACTTTAGGCAGATAATTTACGTATATCACATGGGTTATCATCATCATCGTTAATTATAGAAAAAATAAGGGGTGACAGCTCCGAAAGCCCATCGGATTTGAATTTTTGGGTTCCCAAGCCTTGAATGTTTCCCCAAGCATTGGGACCATCGTGGGTCCCACAAACTAATTAGTCCCACAAATGATCTAAAAAAATTCCAATCTCTCTTCTTTCTCCTCTTTATAACCCATAAAAAGTCTCAGATTGAGATTTCTTCTCCCATTCACTTTCCCATTTTTCAAGACTCCAATTCTAAAGCCTTGAACGTTTGTTTTCAGATCGGCGGATCAAAGGGTGAGCTGGGTTCCTCGTATTTTCTTTGAAAATTTTGTTTATTGGTGAGATCTCTTGATGGGTTTTTCCTCTTTGTTGTTTTCCTTGCTGAGTTTCGTGAATTTCTTATGAAAGGAAGTATAAGTTGTAAGGATAATATGCAATCTATGAATTTGTGCATATCAGCTGAAAAGGTGGCAGACCAAGTAATTTCCAGTATTGGGGTGTGATTGGTAAGCCTGAAAAATAATAGAAATAATTGCGCGAGTGAATTTAGTTTAAGGGGATGAAACTGTGTTATAAAGGGGTTTTCATTTAACTTGGTGAAGTTTGAGGATGTGGGTACTTATACTTTTGTGTCATTTCTTAAAGCCATTTGGAAATGTTGCGCAAAATTGGACTTGTAGTAAGTTTTTCATTGATATAATGCTTGATCCATGCAAATTAAGGTCTTATGTTGTTATCTTATATGTAAATACCGATTACTCGATTTATAGAGTAGAAGTATAGGCACAAGATTTAGTTACCAAAATATTAATTTATTGTTGCTTCTATTTCTCTATTGAATCCATGGTTTACTTATTATGACACCTCCCTAAAGTGATATGGGTGGGAAAACATGGTGAGCTTGTTATGTAAAAGGAGAAAATTGGAGTATTTGGTTTGAGCATGTCAGCAGTTGATCCTTATCTTTTTCATCTTAGCAAGCTATTCAAATAAAACAGAAATGTTCAGGTATGAAAACTATGGGTTGTTATTGAGAATTGTTCAATCAAAATATTCGAACATGACTCTGAGTATGAAACGTGACGAATTCCCAAAAGCAGGAGCAATCCTTGAACTTGAAACTCCGGATCAATGGTGAAGATTGTGGACGTACTTCACTTAACACTTCTCTATTGTCATAATTGATAGGTGAGATAATCGTCATTCTAGCATTACTCCACCACCAAACAGGAGATGTTAAAACTTATTAGATTGTGTCATTGATGATGACATTTGGAAGCACATTGATTATACTGGGAGGTTGGACGATGTGGACTTGTCTGATGATTTACATCATGCATGTAGCTATAAACTTATTAGATGGGTTGACATAAGGGAGAGATTATTGGTGGATGAAATAAGTAAAGTTTTAGAAAATAGGCTGTTATAGCTATGAGTGAATGGATTTTTTGAACTCCATACAAAAGTTTGATTTCTTATACAATCTTTTCTTTTTAAATCTTCTACACATGTTAAAGTTGATTTCATGTTCTTGAGCAACATATTTGTAGACATCATCATTTTTACTTTGCATCATAATGTTTATATACACTATGAATTGTCTTAATGGGTTGTCATGATTTTCACATGAACAACAAAAACTCACCTTGCTGCCTCCTTACTGTGAGGAAAAAAACATTTTATGACGAGATACTGACCAAGAAATGCAATCATCAATCATAATCTTCTAAGAAAATAAAGACATTGTTGCAAAGTTATTTAAAATCTAGGTATTTAGTTGGGTAGTAGATTTGTATAAAAAGTTATACGTCATTAGAATTTCAAACTGTAGGACAACATATGACTGTGTTTATGTCTACATATGTATTTACGCTATTAATCTCATATTTGTGGAGCGATAGACTCTTTTACAAATCTTTTCAGGAACTCAAAGTCAGACAAGCTGCTAAACTTTACCTTACATTTCTAAGAAGCCTCTAAACTCTTTTCAGGAACTCAAAGTCAGATAAGCTGTTAAACTTTACCTTACATTTCTAAGAAGCCTCTAAACCTATATTTTGACCCATTAAGCTCCTGTAGTTTTTATTTGCATTCTAGTTATAGCCCCCATGGTGGTTCTCCACTCTGAAGTCTGAACAAGCCAAAAAACACCATTTTAGTGAAGATAAACTTGGAATATTGTAGCTTCTTAATTAATTCTCAACATTAGACAGCATAGACGCTAAATGGTCTTTCCCAAATTTGAGAGGAAATGACCTCCAAGATCAATTTTGCTCTAAATGATCTCCCCCTGGTCTGGTCAAAGGGATTGTAATCATCCCATGTGCCTAGCATGTGACTCTTTTTACAACATTGCCATTGTGCCCTTGCTGAAATAGTATTTTTGGTTGTGTTTAGGGTGGAGAACCACCATGGGGGCTAAAAAGAACGAAAATAATAACTATAGGGTTAATGGGTTAAAATAATAGTTTAGGGGCTTGTTAGAAATGTATGGTAAACTTTCGAGGCTTATCTGACTTTGAGTTCTCTTTTTATATATCATAATCAAGAAAAACATTGCAGAATATCAATGACATGAGTAGTACATGAACGTAACCCTTAATGGTACTTTTTGTTCTTGCCTTATTGGTCATTGCCATGCAATGATGCCTTTTTTAATTTTTTTTATCTAGGAAGATGCCATATTTTCTTTAGTTCACAAGATTCATTTCCATGTCATGGGACACAGGTGAGGTGACCTAGTGTTAGGCCATGCCAACTTTTTGCAAAAATAAAATGTGCCGGTAACACCATTGTTGAGGATAATAAGATTGGATTACACAGTTACATTAAAAGATGGTTGGTCTTGAAATTTTTACATTGCATCCGAATTCAGCCTTCATTAAAGTTAGTTCCTTGGCATATACAGATTATGATGCAAGATTCTTAGATAAGAGTAAACTAGGCGCCATGGACACTTCAACATGAAGCTGTGTCATGCCGCAAAATTGTGGGGCATGTGTAAAACACCTGTGTAGTTCTGTTCTCTATATACTTTTCAGTACTCATTATGTGTTGTTTTTCCCCTTTTTTGGTAATGCATTAAGACCATCAACTGCATTTAAGTTTGGCATGAACAATTTCATTTTTTATTCTCCCTCTACTTTTAGATAAAGTGGAACTTTTGGTTGCTTTAAAACTTTTTTTTTCATGCCTTGAACAGAATATTTGAAACTAATTGGTCTACAAATAAAAGTTCATGCGTTTATTTGCTCCAATAATTCCTCATAATCACTTATTACCAATTACAATTTGAGATTTGTAAATCCACTAGAAAAAATTTTATGTTGAAGTTCGAAAGGGTAATCCCATGATCCTATAGATATCAGTAAGATAAGGCTACTTCAGGGCCCAAGAGAGAGACAAAAATGGAATGTAGGCCTTTAATTAAAATTGGGCCGCACTGGAGATATTTAGATATGTGGACCATGGAGGAATGTGTACATGAATGCGGGGACCATATTATTGAGCATAACTCAACCATGCCATTGCAATGATGTAACTAAACTATTAGGTATGAGCAGTGTTATCGAGGCGCAATGCGCAATGCGGGGCGCAAAGGTCCCTTACGCGCACCATGCGCAAGGCGCACAACGAGGCGCGCGCCTCACTAATTGAGGCGCATAACTCAAACTAATATTTGCCAACATCATAAGATAGAAACATATAAGCAACATATTAGTTACCTACATCCAAAATTATGAGAATATCAACTTAAATCATCAAATTATGCTAACTGAATTTTTAAAGTAACAAAAAAATACAAGAAACATGTATTTAAATCATCAAATTAAGTGATTAACAATTATGAGCATATGTTTATAAATTACCACATAAAAAGACTAAGAAGTATAATTAACAAACATGACTGTTCATAATTTTCTAGTTAGCATTCTTAATTGATATTTGCTACTTAGCTTGAAAAGATGATGAATAAATGTAACAATTACATATTTATATGTTCATAATTTGCTAGTTAGCATGCTAATTAGAGAAGAAAGTTACAATTAACAAACAAGTATACTAAATTACTAATTATTGTTTCCTTTTAATAGGTTAAACATGAAAAGATAAAAATAGATTAGCAACTAGTAAGAAAGAGTATATTACATGATATAAATATGTAATTATGTAAATTATTTTAAAAAAAATAGAAGAAAGAGTATGTTACACAACACAGATGCGAGGCGCATGCGAGGCGCGCGCGAGGCGCACGCGAGGCGCGAGAGAGGCGCATGCGAGGCGCACGCGAGGCGCGCGCCTCGCTGCGTGCAGCGCCCGGCCTCGCGTGCGGGGCGCATTTCGCCCAGGCCGAAGCGCCCCGCGCCCGGGGCGCGCCCGAGGCGCGCGCCTCAATAACACTGCGGTATGAGAAATGATCTTCCATGTAATGGCTGAAGCCAAAATTTCCAAAATACAACTTAGACTAGATGACTTACATGTGAACTTCATGAGATTGAAATTTCTACGACAGATAATATTTGTGGTGGCATTTCAGATTAGTTGCTCAATGGTTGTTTACTTAAATAAAACTATGATAAATTAATATTATTCAATACAAATGTGAGATATATTGAGCTACACCATATAAAAACAGCCAATATCTTCTCCTTTTTGCTAACTGTAATAATATATGATAGAATGATAGGTTAAAATTTTGGTATGGATGTGTGATGTTATTAACTTGTAATATTATTTGAAACATGAAATTACCCAGATATATAATTGTTTGTACATGAATAAGATGATATATGTGATCCTAAGATTCTTTATGTAATCTCGACGAACATATTATGTTATGTCTAACTATCTGAAAAGGACTTATCCTTTTCCTAAATCATTTCGAACTATTGGTACAGAATCTATGATCTATCAGCTTCAGACGACCTTTCAGGGCCAAACGGACATAAATAATTATTGCTCAATCATGAGGCAGGTTTAGCCATCCTGAGACCTGAATATCTCAATCTGCCTTTGTCCTTTTAATAAGATTTTTATTGAGTAGTCAAGAAAACATTGTCATATTTATCTCGATACACAAGTGAATTCTCACAAGATCAGTGAGTGACAAAAATAGACATAGTAAAAAAAAGTTAGAGAGTAGAACAGGCAATTAGTATGGAAATGATAACCATTAGTATGCTTGCTGAATTTTCTTTGATGGTGAGAGAGCCTTGGTGAACTTCTTGTAGCTTGTTGATGAGAGAATAGATGAAAAAAATTTCTAGAGAATGAGAATATGATTTTGCTTCATTGAGAGGCAACCCTATCTGATTGAGTTCAGAAAGTTTCTAGTATTACTAACATGCTCAAAAATATTATTATTAAATATTGTTCAGTATGAATGACTGGAAAGGTTTAAACTATGTTGTTCAGTATGAATGAATAGAAAGGCTTAAACTATAAGTATGAGTTCAATAAATCTATTTGTACAATTTATATCCCCCGGTAGAATTTGGCTTACTATTGCAACCAGGTTTTTACCAGTTCTAGCATTATATTAATTTTTCACATATTACTTCAGCTTTCATGTGTCAAGTGTTTGGATATGTAAACAATCAAGATAAGAAAATTATCTCTTCATAAAATAACTACTTATCATTTTTGAATGGCGAATTTTATTGGGTGTTATATATTCTTAAATTTTCTTATAAAGACCCCATGAGTTTCTTGCATAGGGCTTACTCTCTTTCTCCCCCCTTGCAGATTGACAAAGAGAGAAGGAAAAAAGAAGAAAATATGGCTATTGAATTCAAGGAAATTATAATGCATATCAGGAAGGGTGTAACATCTTCCATTAGAATTAGCTATAGATCTGTTCGTGCTCATCCTTATATATCAGGCTTGCTGTTTCTCTTGCTCCTACTGTATAGAGCTTTTCCTGTGGTATTTGCTTTCCTTATTTCTTACTCACCCGTGATTATTTCAACTGCTATACTTCTTGGAACTCTTCTAAGTTATGGCACACCAAATATCCCTGAAATTGAAGAAGAAATTAAAAAAGCTCAAGAAATATCCTCGCTGCAAATGGGGAGTCCTGTAGATGATGTTATTCTGAAAAAAGATGAGAAGTTTACAGTAGAAACTCATTTAGAAAATGATTTGGTGGTTAGTGAGAGAGCAACAGAAAAGGCTGTCGGTGAGGCAAGCTATAGTTCTAATAATGAGATAGAAAAGGAAGAAAATAGTGAATCTATAGACAACAAGGCTGAGCTTGCAGTGGAATTGGATTCAAATATCCATAATGTTCCTATAAATGATCAAAAAGAACTTGATGGCCTCAGAGTACAAATTGCCAAGCCTTTATCCGATAGCCTTTTCGATTCAGCTTTAGGTTCACCTTGGCAGACAGTGGAAAAAAATGATGCATCTTCTAATTCTGATTCTGATGGTGATGAAAGTTCATCTCCTGATGCTTCTTTGGCCGATATCATACCAATGCTCGATGAGCTTCATCCATTATTGGACTCTGAACTACCACAGCCCACAATTAGAGCCCATGATGACTCAGATTCTTCTTCTTCTTCTTCTGCTTCATTTCAAGACCATGAATCAGATGATGAGGTTAAAAATGAAGAGGCAAAGGAGAAAGATGAAAAAAATGAGGAAGTTCCATGGACTGAAGATGATCAAAAGAATGTCATGGACCTTGGCTACTCCGAAGAGGAAAGAAATCGGAGATTAGAGAATTTAATTGCAAAACGAAGGCTAAGAAAACTTCAGAGTCAGAGGTATGAAATTGAGAGAAATCTAATAGATTTTGATAGCTTCTATCCTTCACCAATTCCGCCTATTTCAGCTCCAAGGAGAAATCCTTTTGATATTCTTTATACGTCCGATTCAAATCTTCCCGGTTCCGCACCTTCAATCTTGCAACCGAGACAAAATCCTTTTGACCTCCCTCATGATCAAGTGGACGAAATCACCACTCTATCAAAGGATTTTTTGAATCATAATGATTTTCTCTCTGCTGCACAAAGAGAAAGGCTATCCAGATTTCATGAGCGCTCAATAGGTGGGCCATCATTTTTAGGCGATTCTAGCGGAGAAAACAATGGATCAAAGTTGAATCCATTTTTTGTTGCAGAGAGAAGTGAACTAATTCATCCAGAAATACAGCAGGAGAGTCCAACAATGTCTCCTATCAGCATTGATTTCAAGACAACAGACATGGAAGAGACTCATCAGGATGCTAGCAACTTGACGGAGGAAATTGGAAAAGGAGAAGATAATTTGCCTGCTTGTGAAACTGGAAAGCTTGAAATGATTGAAGAAAAGTATGACGATTCTGATTCTTCTTTGTCAGAAGAAAAGGAAAAGATCTCTGAGGCCCATATTCATGAAACATCAGCTGATCTGGAGAAGGAAAACCCTGTTTATGATTCTGACCAATCCAAAATCGGACAACGCCAAACTGACATTTTGACCCTTGATGAAGCACTGCTCCATGAAGGTAAAAAAAGGGATTAATTACATTTAGGTACACTGAGGTATTGTTTAATTACACGGGTGACGAACAGTGTGTGTATCAGCATGGGCAAGTTTGAGATTATAATTGTAATTACACAGGTGGCCCTAGAGTTTGTTTATTTTGTCATTCTCAGTGTTGCCTGTGTAGATACAACCGGTAATCTCATGGTTACCCATGGGCAAGTTTGAGATTATAATTGTAATTACACAGGTGGCCCTAGAGTTTGTTTATTTTGTCCTTCTCAGTGTTGCCTGTGTAAATACAACCGGTAATCTCATGGTTACCCATGTAGATACACAGGCCTCAAGGTCACTCATGCATTGGCTACCTAAATGTAACTGATCAAAAAAGTTCATATAATTCTTTGCCATACATATTAGACTAATCCTCATGATCATAATACTTGGTGACATATCGTTTTTGCAGGTGGAGAAAATACCATCTTCAATCCTCTGCCATCCGATGAGCAAGAAGATCTGTTAGAAGTGGCTTCACCTCCAAGGTCATTACAGGCAAACGATTTACTAGAAGACCGAGATCTTTCAGTAGTTAAAACCAGAGAAGAAGATTCAGTAGAATCTTCAGGTCTGTCAATGGTGAAAGAAGATGAATCAAAACTAAGAGAGATCCCTGGAATCAAGGAACATGATGCTATGCAGGTTGGAATATCAGAAATTAGTGGAAATGAAGAAGCTGGGAAAATTATGCAGTCCTCTAGCTCATCCTCTGTGGATACTGAGTCAAGTAAAGATCATTTGGTTAATGTGGATAGAAGCATTCAGTCTGAAGGAAATGATATGATCAATGGACCAGTAAAAGAAGAGTCAGTGATTCGTCCATCTCCTGAAGCTGGTGTTGAAGAATCTCAGGTTAGTATTTTATACTTATCTTTAATCCCTGAGAAACAGCAGCGACAATAACAACAAAGCCATTATCCAAAATGTTTAGGGTAGGCAACATGAATCCTATTCTTCCATTCCATTCTGTTTCGTGACATCTTTGTTAATTTAACATTATCATATCCTTCGCAATTCCTTCCAACCAAGTATTATATCTTTTAACTAAGAAAGATTTACATAAATATTAATCAGGGTAAATTTTACAAAACCTGCTTAACTTTGAGGTGTTTGTTCAACACCCTTTAAACTTTATAAATCAGAGGAACCACATAATGTGAGGAACATAGAGGAAAATCTAACTGCTTATCAATGATAATATTGGAATATAAAATTATAACCCTCAATCCTCAGCAAAACTTTGGAGCTTTGGTGCAGTGATATTGTCCTTTGACATGGTATAAAAGCAGTTCGAGTTCAAATCTTATTGGACATGAATTTCTGAAGCAGATATTTAAAAAAGAATGTATTGCTCCGTGATTCCTGGTTATGGCCCGTGCCAAACCTCTTAACCTGCAGGGACATGTTAGAGTATAAAATTATTACCCTTGACACACACCTAGGGATGAGTCCAAAATTGTTTGGCTTGGGGGCTCATTTTCATGGATGAGTAAATAAAGTCAAGCATGTTATCAATTAAATCATCTTTCATTTTGTTAATTGAAAAAATGATCGTCCTCCATAAATTTGACAATACAAATAACACAGAGACTATTATATCTCAATTCAACTATTCTAACAAGCAATGAGAACTCAATTTAAATGCTCATTCAAATACTTCTTAATCCTTATCTTTCCATAGAACAACAATGTAAATGTGTATTCTCTATAATCTTAAATGTAATATTTTTGCTTTCTTTATGAATTTTAAATTATTACAAAATAGTGTTTTTCCAGTATTATTCTCTTAAATATTTCATATTTTGAAGTTAGTCCCTCAAATCATTGAAATTGCTAATAATTCCCCAATTATAGTAAGTTGTTTCAAAAGTAGTGCATTAAATCATTAATATTATTGTTAGATCCACCAATTCTTATTAATTGTTTCAATTTAATCCTTCTAATCAAGAGTAGCACTTTAATCAAGAGTAACAGTACAAGATGAAGAAATTAGGGGGCCACATAACAATTTTAATAATTTGAGAGTCTAGATTCAATATATTAAAGATTTAAGGGACTAATACCAAAAACCTATACAAAATAAAAAATTTATAAGGGTTTTTCTAGAATAATGCCAGTTAGCAATAGCAAATC
>NC_033795.1:39208577-39234079 GCF_001876935.1 Asparagus officinalis
TGGTGGAATTTATTTTTTGTTCCAATTCAACATATTGATAAGTTATACGAAAGTTACTGTTACGCCCTAAATTGAAAAATCAAGGGGGCAGCAGTTAGTGAACTTGTCTCTATCCTCACCCCAACTTTAAAGCCCTGGTGCAGGTAGTGAAAGGGTTCTTTGATAGAAAAAATGAAAGTACCCTAGAGGGGGGAGGATGAATAGGGTAATTGTTAATCTAATCCGATGTAGATGCCAAATATAAAAACTTATAAATGATATCCTAGCAATATGATATACAATAAGATTATGCAAGGATAAACAAGAGACAATAGGCGATAATTAACAATGAGATAATAGGCGATATAAGAATAGGCACAAGAATAATACGTCAAAGCCAAACGTAAACACAATATGATCACGGAGTTCGGTCTAACACTCGACCTACATCTCCGCTCCTCACCTCGAGGAGATCTCCATTATATCACAATACTACACAATAACGATTTTCAAAGGTCACCGATTACTTTTACAATACACACGATGTCAATCCCACAAGCCACACTCTAAATATTGGACTACCCGTATTACCTTCCTCAAGTGTTTGGATTTACAACCTCTCCATAGGTTTTACTACCAACCCACTCCTGTTGGAATTAACCTCGGTCTCTCCAACCACTCCTTTAAATATTCTTGTGTATTGCAACGTGTTTCAACAATAAGTGCGGATAAAGGATTTGTTCTCCAATACAAATGAGAACGAAATGTAAGCTCACTCTCAATGAAACACTCTCACAACCCAAATATACTAAATGTGAAATACTTAAGCTCAAGTGGTTGTGTGAAAACAATGAGTAAAAATAAAATTTAAACTCAAATAATTCTATCTTATATAAGATAATCAAAGTATAGACTAGCTAGAAGAAAAGAGTTTACAAAATTTTTCCGAAAAACAAGAGATGTAGATATTTGAGGATGAGAGCCTCAAAACTGAAATTGAGATCATTCTCTTCTGAAACTCTTTTCACAAAAACAAACACACTTAGATCTTTTAAAAACTTAGAAACAAACTGTCCAAAACCTCTTGTAAAACTCTTATGAAAAACTAAAGCTTGAGGACTATTTATAACCTAAAAAACAAAGCAAAATAGAAACTAGTCGTTATAGCAAATAGCCGTTGATCAGTCGACTGAAAAACATGGTCGGTCGACTGATCGGCTGTAAAACAGAAAGCTATAAAAAACTGCTACTGGTAAGTCGACTGAAAAGCATAATCCGTCGATTGAAAATACTATTCTCGGTCGACTGATTCAAGTAATCGATCGACTGATTTGACTGTAAAATCAGATGTTGTAAAAACTCGTTCTGGTCGGTCGATTAGATAGATTTTTCGGTCGACTGAACACTGACATATCAGATACTTGATTTTTCTTAAAAAGTTAATTTTCTAAATTCAAATTAAAATAGCAAATCAATTCCAAAAATAGTTTTAACTTTGGAAACATTTATATATATAAAAATAAACATGTTATAGAAAATTTTCTAAAATAACACTTCGCATTTGTGAAAACTCACTGTTTTTCAAAACAGTCACAAATACGAGTTTGTTAAATACTTGATTTTGATAAAATTTCTTCAAACAAGTTTTGAGATACTTTCAAATGGATTCATGGACTTTTGAAAAGATGTAAAACAGTATCATTAGTCAATAATCCGAAACACGTTATTTTCCCAAGAAGACGATAAATAAGGAACTAGTGTGTATGTAATAAATATATCTATTAGTTTCATATTTATATGGCTAAACTTGAAAGCGATAAAATAAAACGTGTATGTGTATGATTTGAGCTTTAAGCATAGCACATAAAATAAAAACCTAAAACTAATAAACACTATACCAAGCTAATGATCTTCATGAAGCTCGATCTTGGTAGCGGGATGAAGCACGATAGTGAGTCTTGATTTGAAATTTGAATGCGCAAAGCTTCATTATGATTTTCACCAACCTCCAAGATATCGACGTTAAGGCGCAAATCCAATCAACCTCCTTCCTGGATGCATGTGGGAGGAAAACACAAATAATAAAAACAAGATTAGGAATTATTTGTTAATCATTAAAATTAGAGTAGAAATAGGCTCATAAACATGTGACCTAACAATCTCCCTCTTTTTGTTGATGACAAACAATTTACATAAGGAGTATATAAAACATGCATGATACCAAATAAATATACAATTTATAATCCTCATGCATGATACCAATAGTAAGCAAAGAAAAACTAGAAATATTCACAACACACTTGTTTCTCCCTCTTTGTCAACATTAAAATGGAGAAAACAATAAGAAGAAAGAGAGCGTAAACTCCCCCTACATTTAAGCACGGTGAATATAAACAAATAGAGAAAAAACTCCCCCTATCAACAAACCACAGAGCATACATCAATTGACATATTTAATGCAATCATACACAGATATATGTCACTATGCTAATCACAATACACAACAATGTGTGAGCAAGAACACAAACTAAACATAAATCACACTTAAGGTGATCCAAAAGAGCACACATATATATATCACCATAAGAGTGTTTACAAAAGTCTCAAGTACCTACTAAATGAAAGATGAAATACATAGTTTTAGAACAAACCACAAGTTAAACACATAGTTTTCAAGCAAACCAAAATACAATAGTTCTCAACCAAATACATAAGTTCAAAAGCACACTAAAAAGGCAAACACATAGTTCAAAATTAAAAACAAAAGTCCAAATCATCGAGAATTTTGTCTTCAAGAATGCGATGGCCCAGAATCCGGAGATGGAGACCTTTGCTCTGGATAATGGTGCATGTACATTTTCAACAATTATTGTTGGACCCTCAACATTTCTTCTTGCCTACTCTTAATGCTATCAATGCGATCAACCATTCTATCCTCTATGCTCTCAATCCGATCAACTAAATAATTTAGAGTGGCCGGAATACTAGAAGGGTTGAAAGTTGAAGCACGAGGAGGACGTGAACGAGTCCTAGAGCTAGAGGGACGAGATGATGATTCAGCAATAGAAGCTTGAGGAACTAGAGGAGGTTCTAAGAGCCTCATCCTAGTAAAACTCGTGCGATCAAAAAATTCATTAATCGGCACGATAGAATGTTCATTTGTGAGATCAACATCAAAATGTTTGAAAATGCGAGAGAGAAGAGCCCCAAACGGAAGAAACTTAGTATGATTATACGCTATGATATCAAAATGACTTTACTCCACATGAATTTAATATTACCAAAAATAGCATACACAACAACCATCAAGTCATGAGAAAAATGATCATAACTCCTAGTTTTGAAAATTATGTTATAGGAGATGACACGGACAATTAATTTAGTAGTAGGTGTGATGAAGCTGTTTGACATGGGGTATTCTTTACCTGGAAGATATATCATAGAATTGATTGAATGATCATCAAGATCTAAATCTCCAAGTAAAGAGTCTCCAGTAGGAATGTTAAGGATTTCAGCTAATTCATCAGAAGAGAAAATCATTTGACAACCCTTAACATGAGTTTTGAGAATGGGGGTATTATCAGCAGTCTGATCAAGTACCATATTTGTATATTTGTGTAAAATAGGTAAATTAGGTTCGGATAATATGAGACTTGATTAGTATGAGACAGTAAGTCATGTAACCCAACGTTCTCAAAATAGGTATGTAATTGGAAAACATGTAACCTAGCGTTCTCAAAATTAGTATGAGAAAGTAAGTCATGTAACCCAACGTTCTCAAAATTGGTTAGAATGATTTGCACGTGACTTTGCAAACAAATCCATAAGTTTTTTATTATTATCAATGCATGTGTTTAAGGTTGAATCTAAAGAAGATATACGGTTTTTCATATGATTCAACTCATTATTTGGCACATTTACATTGACATTAGAAGTAGAACAAACATGATCATTTTTTAATGAGATAAGTTCATTTCTAATAATTTCTACTCCTAATATGGCATCCTTCTTATCATTAGATAAGCTAACATTATCCAATTTTAATTTATCATTGTTATCTTTAAGAATTATATTTTTTTTAGCAATGATATCAAATTTTGATGCTAGTAAATCATGATCGGATTTTAGATCTACATGCTTGCTTTTTAAATTTATTAAATTATGATGTAATTTGTTATAAGCATTCATTAATCTCTCATATGCACATGCGAGCTCACCTATAGAAAGTTCATTTTCAGATTCGGACTTGCATACCTCACTAAGGCAATCGCCTAGTGGTCGTGTGCATGATAAAGCTCCAATGTTGTCAATAGTTGCACTTGAAGCGGAATCTACCGGAATGCATTAGATTTCCTTCAAGTTACCGTGATGTGCTTCTATATATTTTCACTATGTATAAGCACTATCAAAGAAAGCAAGTTTGTTAGAAATAGATGGTTGAAAAGCTTTAAGCAAAAATTCTAATAACAACTTATTCATAGTAAACATCTTCTTATCATTTTTGCTTCACTTGGATTTCTCCAATGTAGGCATAATATAAGCACAATCAATAACTTCTCA
This sequence comes from Asparagus officinalis, assembly GCF_001876935.1. Classification (NCBI taxonomy): domain Eukaryota; kingdom Viridiplantae; phylum Streptophyta; class Magnoliopsida; order Asparagales; family Asparagaceae; genus Asparagus; species Asparagus officinalis. The sequence goes on from NC_033795.1 coordinate 39,213,117, forward strand.
TAAATCGACATGTTTAGATCTAACAAATAGTTTAAATCTAAACATCCATTGAGCATAAGGGAAATCATTGAACGAATGAGTAACATTTATATCATAGTCTAAACTAGGTGTACCGTGTATATCCATGAAAAATATGCAAGCACGAAAAAAATAATCACAAAACTAGATTAGCAAAATACAAAGCGTGGATCTTTGACTCTAGGCGATAAATCCACAAATCAATAGCACTAATCTGATACAAATGAAAGTACCCTAGAGGGGGGGGTGAATAAGTTAATTGCTAATCTAATCCGATTTAGATGCTAAATATAAAAACTTATAAATGATATCCTAGCAATATGATATACAATAAAATTATGCAAGGATAAACAAGAGACAATAGGCGATAAACAATGAGATAATAGGCGATATAAGAATAGGCACAAGAATAATACGTCAGAGCCAAACACAAACACACAATATGATCACGGAGTTCTATCTAACACTCGACCTACGTCTTCGCTCCTAACCTCGAGGAGATCTCCACTATATCACAAATACTACACAATAACGGTTTTTAAATGTCACCGATAACTTTTACAATACACACGATGTTAATCCCACAAGCCATACTCTTAAGTGTTGAACTATCCATATTACCTTCCTCAAGTGTTTGGATTTATAACCTCTTCTTAGGTTTTACTATCAACCCACTCCTCTTGGAATTAACCCCGGTCTCTCTCCAACCACTCCTCTAAGTGTTCTTGTGTATTGCAACGTGTTTCAACAATAAGTGCGGATAAAGGATTTGTTTTTCAATACAAATGAGAACGAAATGTAAGCCCACTCTCAATGAAACACTCTTACAACCAAAATATACTAAATGTGAATTATTTAAGCTCAAGTGGTTGTGTGTGAAAATAATGAGTAAAAAAATTTAAACTCAAATAATTCTAGTTTATATAAGATAATCAAAATATAAATTAGCTAGAAGAAAAGAGTTTAGAAAACTTCTCCGAAAAATAAGAGATGTAGATATTTGAGGATGAGAGCCTCAAAACTGAAATTGAGATCCTTCTCTTGTGAAACTCATTTCACAAAAGCAAACACACTTAGATCTTTCAAAAACTTAGAAACAAACTGCCCAAAACCTCTTGTAAAACTCTTATGAAAAACTAAGGCTCAAGGACTATTTATAGCCTAAAAAACAAAGCAAAACAAAAACTAATCGTTACAGCAAAATAGTCGTTGATCACTCGACTGAAAAATATGATCGGTCAACTGATTGACTGTAAAACAGAAAGCTGTAAAAAACTGCTACTGGTAAGTCGACTGAAAAACATAATCGGTCGACTGAAAACACTGTTCTCGTTTGACTGATTCAAGTAATCGGTCGACTGATTTGATTGTAAAATTAGATGTTGTAAAAACTCGTTCTGGTCGGTCGACTAGATAGATTTTTAGGTCGACTGAAGACTGACATATCAGATACTTGATTTTTCTTGAAAAGTTAAATTTCTATATTCAAATTAAAATAGCAAATCAACTCCAAAAATAGTAAAACTTGGGGAAACATTTATATATATGAAAATGAACATGTTATAGAAGAAATTTCTAAAACAGCACTTCGCATTTGTGAAAACTCACTATTTTGCAAAACGGTCACAAATACGAGTTTGTTAAATACTTGATTTTGATAAAATTTCTTCAAACAAGTTTTGAGATACTTTCAAATGGATTCATAGACTTTTGAAAAGATGTAAAACAGTATCATTAAGTCTATAATCCGAAACACATTATTTTCCCAAGAAGGCGATAAATAAGAAACTAGTGTGTATGTATATAAATATATCTATTAGTTTCATATTTATATGGCTAAACTTGAAAGCGATAAAATAAAACGTGTATGTGTATGATTTGAGCTTTAAGCATAGCACATAAAATAAAAACCTAAAACTAATAAATACTATACCAAGCTAATGATCTTCATGAAGCTCGATCTTGGTAGCGGGATGAAGCACGATAGTGAGTCTTGATTTGAAATTTGAATGCGCAAAGCTTCATTATGATTTTCATCAACCTCCAAGATATCGACGTTAAGGCGCAAATCCAACCAACCTACGACTTGGATGCATGTGGGAGGAAAACACAAATACTAAAAAACAAGATTAGGAATTGTTTGTTAATCATCAAAACCAGATTAGACAATAGGCTCATAAACATAAGACCTAACAAAAAAGAGAAAGAAAACCAGAGAAACAATAAAAAAACATAGATTTAACGAGGTTCTGCAGTCAATGTTATTACCTGCATTCTCGGGGTTACTGTCAGGTCATGATTCTACAATTAGTCAATCAAATCTCTCAAACCCTAATCTTACCTCCCTATCGTCTCTATTTTTCTCCCCTCAAGATAAACAAATAGGCGGTTGAAGATACATATTTTGTCTATAGGGAAAAATATAAAAATACACTAACCATATCACCACACCTTTTTAGCCCCCGGGGGCTGCCACCCCTTAGGACCCTCGTCTCGAATGGACTTTGTAGGCGTCCTATGATGGGCCTTGGTGACATATTCTCTATGTAAAATCAAGCTCTACAAACAACACTAAACTTTATAAATGGTTGCGGCAGGTCTTGTATAGTTTTGATTCTTTTGAAAGTTCTGGAATTTTCTCTAATTTATAAAAGTTCAGAGGTTTTGTCAAAACACCCCAAGTTCACGGCGGAGTTTGTGGTATTGACCTTTTTAACCATGAAGAGCTTACAAATGTGATATGCTGTCATGACATTTTTAGTTTAACATCTTACCAAGTAGTTGAAGTTTCCATTTTCTCCCCCTGTATGACTAAACATGACATATTTATTTGTTAGATGCCTACCGGGAAAATTGGTGATGGTGATGATGGTGTGATACACAGTCATGAACTGACAAAAGCTATGGATTTCTCAACTCCCTTCGAAGTGAAATCTGAGGATGAAATTGGTTTGCAAAGTGATATAGGTGACCCCCGAAGTCAAATCACAGGTGAGATCACAAGCAAGGAGGAGGGAGAATCTCTGAAAAAATTAGATGCATCAGATAAGGAGTCCGATGATGAGGTTCATGCAGATATTCATGAAGGTTTGCTGTCAGAATTGGATGCTGTTAGTGATTTCTCAGTAGAAAGGAAAGATGAAATAAGCTCCAATTTTGAACTAGGGCAATATGATAAAGTCATCGAAGATTCTCATACTGAAATCCGAGATTCTACAGCCTCATCTATTAAAGATGCTGATATTGGTTCTTCAGACCCTGAGATGACCGTGTATAATCCTAAGCTGCATGTTCTTGAAGCATGCTCCATTGAAGAACTTGATTCAGTCTTTAAGCAACACCATGAAGAAGCTACTGTACCTCCTTCAGACCTTATTGCGGAGAATTCATTAACCTCGGTGACTGAAGAAGAATTGAGTGACCATAAGCCAATTGGCACTGATACAGAGCTTCAAGTTCTAGAAGCAAAATCCATCGAAGACATCAATTCAGCTCTAAAGAGTCTTGGTGAAACAAGCAACCCTCAATCTGAAACATCGGAGATTCGACCAGAAAGAATTTCTTTAGAGCCTGAAGAGATTAACTCAGAGTTGCATGTTATCGAAGCCAAATCTGTTGAAGATATCAGTTCAACTCTGCAGAATCTTAGTGAAGGACTCGGTGAAACTAGCATTTCTCAATCTGAAACATCGAAGATTCAACCGGAGAGAACTAGTTTAGAGTCACCGGAAGAAATTAACTCAGACTTGCATGTTCTTGAAGCAAAATCTGTTGAAGATATCACCTCAGCGCTGAAGAATCTTAGTGAAGATCTTGGTGAATCTAGTATCTCCCAATCTGAAACATTTGAGATTCAACCCGAAAGAACAAATTTAGAGCCAGAAGTGATTAACTCAGAATTGCATGTTCTTGACGCAAAGTCTCTTGAGGACATAGATGTGGCTTTGAAACAAGTCTCAGAAGTCACTCTTGAGGAAAGGCAAGGACACTTAGAGCCTGAACATATAGAAGTAAAATCTGCAGAAGAAATGTAATTGGATTCTATAGAAGCTGATCCTAAGAAAACAAAGTTGGTGATTGAAGCGACAAATGAAAGTGCATTAAGAAAGAAGAAGCTGAGGAAGAAGAAAGCCAGCAAGTCTGGTTCAGATTCAAGCTCAAGCTCGAGTTCAAGTTCAAGTGATTCTGAATAAGTAAAAACTAAAAAGTTAATAAAAAAGAAAAAGAAAAAGGGAATTGTTTCTCATCAAAAAAGAAAAAAGGAATTGTTTCTCATGTGAGGGTTTCTGGGTCTTGAGTTGTTTTAGAAATTTCTTTTGGGTGTTTGGTTTTCATCAGATATAATAGAGTATTCCCTGTCTATTCGAAGGTAATTTGCTTTGGCGGTTCGGAGTCTATTTACTGTATTGTGTGTAAATTACATTGTAAAGCTTTTTGGTGAGTGAAGAAGAGTATTGTTTGTAAAATATTTATACCATGCATTTTGTGCTATTTTGTTGGCTTGTTAGGCAAACAAACAACTGTATTTTTGGCTTTTGTGATTTTGCAGGAGTTAATGTTTTCAAAAAGTTTGTAAAGAGACCACCCGCGGGTGGGACACATGGTTAGCAGCATCATGGGGTAGGTGGACTCCCTAGGTCATTGCGCCATGTTGGTCATGTGTTCGAATCCCCATGCCGTTTCACCTGGTCTCCTTAGGCTTGGGTGGTTGAGACCCGGGGTTTTACTGGACAACTAACTCAACCTGTTGTACGCACACTGGTTCGAGTCCCTTTGGGTTGGCCCTGTATACCCAATAGAGGGTGGAAGGGGCCCCTGAATGAGAGCAGGGTGGTGCCCCGTGCAGGTGTGTGGGCTGGGGGATTTGAATTATGAAGCTGGTAGACTCAAAGAGTTAAAAGTTGAGCGGGCTGGCCAGGGTTCCCTTGTACCAAAAAAAAAGTTTGTAAAGAGAAAAGTAACAAGGTTTCAATATTTGGCAACAGCATCGAAACCTATGGTTATAAGTAATGCAGTGATGCGGCATAAACATGTACCAAAATATTGCAAGTGCATAACCGTGTCAAGTTATAATATAAAAGTTATCGATCCCACGAGGAAGGTGTTTTGTACGAGAAAATATAAATCGGTTCTTATGTTGTGTGCGTGACAATTAGGAGTGATGAGTGAATATGATTGTGGAGAGATGAAGAGAATGAAAATGGTGTGTAAATAGGCGTAAAATGTAAGTGAGAGTGGGTGTGACAATGAATGAATGATTTTCACAAGGAGAGATGAATAAAATCAAGAATCAAAAAGGAAATCAAGAATGATAATAAAATGCAAAAAAGTAAAGATGACGGATTCAGTTAAAGATATGGGTAATCTAGAATTGAATCCACTTCTTAGAAAAAGGTGATTCCCTAGAGGGTTCTAGCCTAAAGGCGAATCAAAGAAAATGAAAATGAACAAAAAGAAAAACTAAACCCAAGAGTGTTCTAGCCTCAAGGTGAATAGTGCAAGAAATTAAAATCTAACTACAAAATAAATTGCAAAATCTAAACTATAAAATAAATTGCAAGAATTAAATACAAGAAAATAAATCTACTCTATAAGCATGAAATAAATCTAATCTATAAGCATGAAATAAATCTAAGGCAAGAGGGTTCTAGCCTCTTAGCTATTTAAACAAGAATAAAATCTAACTACAAGCATGTAAATAAATCTAAACTACTAAGCAATAAGAAAAGAAATAAAAGAGAAAATAAGAAAAACAAACCTCCAAATTAATCTTCATCTCCATCTTCATCATCCAACAAAGAGAAGAAAATTTTAAAGTGATGAAAAAATTATTTTATTAATTATAACAAAAGTTACAAATTTGGAAGGCATTCCCAATTAAGAGTGGTCATCCTCTTCAAATGGAGTTACAAAAATTTTCACACCCTCAACCCCTCACTCTCTACCCCTATTTATAGTAAACATCAATGAATATGAGCCCTTGGATTGAAATCTTATTCAAAACCATCAAAAATCAGCCGTTAATTCGTAACAGAACTGTCAGTATCGATGCCTGCATCGATGCTGGCATCGATGGCCGCATCGATGCTAGCATCGATGTCCTATCAAAATTCTGCCTTCACTGTTGGCTTCGTCTCGTCGAGATAGGTGATTTTCATATATTATATGTTAAATTCCGTTTTCCGGATTGAGAGATATCGTCGTTTCTTTGCGGCTAACTATCTTGAATATATTTTTTTTTCATATTTGATTTTTTTTTATTTTCTCCGGCTTCTACAGGCTACTCGGCTTGATTCTGGGCTTGGGCTTTTTGGCTCTTGCTTGTGTTCTTCATTTAATTCGTGGGGTTTTATTGAGAGAAGAGATCTTAGGCTTTATTCTTTATTAACCTGTAATTAAAGATAAAAATAATTATTAATGTCATATTTATTCATATAAAATAGATAATGAGGATATAAAATTATAATAAAATATGATTATCATGCAGTAAAACTATCAGAAAGTGTAGATGTTATACTCTGCAAACCTTTTTTTTTGGCTGAAATAACTGTAAAAGCATCTCCAACCATGCTCTCCAAATTTCACCCTCCAAATTAGAATATTCTAGGAATATTCTAATTTGGAGAGTGAAATTTGGAGAGTTGCTCCAACCCACACTCTCCAAATATTTTCCTTTTTATTTTTTTGGTCAAAAAAGCCATATAAATTAATAATGTTGGATATAGTTTACATTAATGATTTTATTTTTAATAATTTATTTGGAAAAAAATTTATAATATTATAAATGTGTCGATGAGAGCTTTAAAATGAATCCAATAGTAATAATGCAATATAATATATTAAAAAAATAAAAAATTTAATTTAAAATTTAATAATTTTATAATAATACTAAAATAAATTAATCTTAGTTTCATTTTAAAGATCTCAACGAGACTGTAATAATCCTTTTTTTTTAAAGTAGCAAATTAATTATTTTAGTGGTTAAATATGGAGGCCCACATAATGTAAGGTAAATAAAACATTTATATTTCTCTACCGATCTCTACACTTGATCTGAAAAAAAAAATAAAAATAAAAAGAGAAGAAGAAGAAGGAGAGAAGGCATCGATTATAGTTGACGAGAGAAGGAGACCGGCTATTTGAGGAGAAGGAGTTGTTGGTGCTTACGTTTTCAACGCTAATCGGCAAGCATATTTATTCTTTTAACTCTTTAATTGGTCTCTTTATTATTTTTCATAATTGACACATGTTCATCTCCTTGTCTGTTTTACAAATTTCAGAAAATTTCAGTTTTAAATATATTTCATCCTTTTTATTTGGTCTTGATCATTATCCTCAAAGATTGATTTACTTATTTCTGCAGTAGTTGAGATATATAACATTAGATTTTGAGGTCTGTAACCGGTTCCAAGTTATACATGTTGGCTGTATGTTATGTTTCTGATTTTCGAAGTCTAATGTATCGGTCCTAGTGTCTGACTTTTTATACACGAGGACTAGATGTTTATAACTCATTAGGAGAGAAAATGTATACCTATGACAGCTATATAACATTAACGGCAACCAATATTAGTTCACTTATCAGTCTTTGAGTAGGTCTCCAATTAATAATCTCTATGACGAATCTTCACCTTGACAATGACTATAATGTTTGACCTGTTCTCCTTGTTGTCCTCAATTATTATTTTTATTTATTTTCATTTTTGTATTTTTTATATATCATTAGGAGAAACATCATGCTGATGACTAACCTAGGATTTGATAATGAACCAAGAGAATATCTCTGATTGTAGCATGCACCCAATCCCATATCCCTTGATGTGTGCTAAACTTTTCTCCTTTCATAGAACGACTCATGTTATTTCTTGACTGAAACCGTATAACCCATCACATTAACAATTTAGCAGGCCTTCTGATCTTTGAGTACGACCCGGCTGAGAGAAGTCTACTTGTGCTAGGTTACAGTTTGTTTCCAAAAGTGAAGCATGTTCTCTAATGATAGTATAAGTAGCAATGACATTTATGTCTAGAGATTATAAGCTTTTAGCCGAAACCTCATCGAAATCTCATTTGCTTTATGTGACCCACCTACCTAATTTCACAATAAGACACTAAGTGATGTTTAATAAAATTCAAACGACAACTACCTTATCCTTATGAGATACTATACTGAATACAATATTGCCTCTATTTGTAACTTTTTCCTATGTGTACTTGTAAAGCTATGATTTTGATACACTCCTTTCTTTGTAAACTCTTCCTGTATGCTCTATACACAAAGTTCTTGTACTTTTGTACACTCTGTATAATCAACACTGTCAATACTCACTAACTATTAAAGAAGGCAAGATTAAGTGGCAAACCACTATGACTTGATGATGAGTTGATGACGTTTTATGTGCTATGATTTTGTTACTTGATCACCTAGTTGTTATCCAATAGGAGAGACTGTGCATGAATACGACTCCTGTTAAAAATATGATTTATAAGCGTGCTTTCATAGCATGGCTATGCTCTCGATATCGACATCCCGATATGAGAGTTCCTGGGCTATTACTATTATAGCATCGACTAGACGGTGCACCTCTCTTGATTGGACATGTTCTGGGTCACGGTTATTTTCATAGTTTTACAGAAGTCGTTCCACGGTAACTCTGTGGTTAGTGCACAACATTTCATGCACAGTCACTTAAAAATTTAATCGACAAATATGGGGTGTATAAGGGGAATTAGACGGAGAATATAGCATGTATATAAACGGGCATATGCGCATTCCTGATATCCTGAGTTATATATATACATGGGCCAAAGAGCCAATTCCTGACTTGAAGCCGTGTTCCCGGGACGGTTTACGGGGAACCGATTTATATACATGAAATTATTTTTCTCTAATTCAAATAACATGTAAAATAAGAATAATGTGCTTATATGCTTTGTGACAGATTTGGCATGCACGACATGTCCTGGATGAGGTTTTGGTGATTGTATATTGATATTGTTGTGTATAGAATTTTGGGAGTTAATATTTAGAGATTTACAATTTGAGATATATGGTATATACGAGGGTTTCCTTGTTTGGATTATTCCCTCGACGTACTCATCTCATGTTGTGGGTTTCTAAATCTTAACTCCTTTTAGTATAGGGTATAAGATATGTGCTTGAGGTAGACCACGATTGATATATACAATTAGCAATTTTCCCCAGTCATCTTTAATTGAGCTTTCATCATATTTTGGTTTATAAGATAGGCATTTTCTTTTATCACTAAAAATTTAGAATTTTCTTTTCTTTATATCTATCATTTATACTTACACGCTCATAATTTCCTCATTTTACATGCTTGCTGGGAGTTTTCTGACTCCCCTGGGGGTTGCATGCCCCAGACTCGGGAATTGTTCTTTCTTCGCAGGACCAAGAGTACTTAAGGATTAAGACCAGCGACAGTGATCACCTTCTCTCTCTTCACTTTCTCAGCTTCAGTTATTGAGTCTTTCTTGTAATCACGTGTGGTACTCTAGACTAAGATGTATTTTTCCTCTTTCCTACATTGAAAAGTTGTGGACATGTAAGAGAATTTGTCTTTTCAGAGTTTCTTTATCCATCTAGTTCCTTTGTTATTTTAGTTGCATGCTCTATGTAATAGTTCTTTTAGCAATATTTCTGTATACAGGATGATCCAGAGGCGTGAATGTAACCGTATGGTTGCATTGCCGACCGAGTCACGCTCCAAATTATCACGTTTTGGACCCGGGGCGTGACAGAGACCTTTCCAAATATATAATGTTTTCAAATATTAGATTAATAATTTTTTAACTATATTTATTTGAAATTAAACATCTAATTTAAATTACTAAGAATGATGGCAAAGTGGTAATGTTTAAGAAATTAAGTAGTTAAAAATGGCAAAGTTGTAATTAATGAATAGTATTATGGAGAGACTCTCCAAAAAGGGCGAAATTTGGAGATCTCCAAATTTGGAGAGTGGTTGGAAATGTTCCACTCTCCAAATTTGGAGATTTTGCCTTTTTAGAGGCCAGTTGGAAATGCTCTAAGCGTATGTGGTTCTATTAAATCCAAGTTTTACTTTGTTAAGCATAGGCCTATAGACTTGGTGAAAAAAATTGTCTATTTCAATATCTTTTTTATTGTTTATCTTTTACATTTTGGATCCAAGCTCAGATCAACTGAGCTTAAGAGAACAGGATGTTCACATATAAATAATAAATAAAGCAACTTTAAGTATTCAACTTGTTTACTTCAGGTAATAAATATTACTTATTTATGGTACTGATAAAACTAGGATATGGTTGAATATATCTCGCGTATTAACGCAAGTTAGACGTCATTTATATGCCATTCCTTACTATATGTGTTAGATTTATTTCTTGTCACATAGATCATGTTATAGCCAAATTTGGTTTAATGCGTGTAAATAATTAAATTTGTATAAGCTAGATGGATGGTGAATGGTGATGAAATAAGATTATTATTATTAGAACTTGGTCAATAGTTACTCAATTTGATAATTTAGAGCACACATTTTATCAGAACCGCCCATATGCTACTAGCATGCAGACAGTTTTGATAAAATGTGTATACTCGATAATTTGTAATCTCACGTATTAACGCAAGTTAGACGTCATTTATATGTCATTCCTTACTATATGTGTTAGATTTATTTCTTGTCACATAGATCATGTTATAGCCAAATTTGGTTTAATGCGTGTAAATAATTAAATTTGTATAAGCTAGATGGATGGTGAATGGTGATGAAATAAGATTATTATTATTAGAACTTGGTCAATAGTTACTCAATTTGATAATTTAGAGCACGCATTTTATCAGAACCGCCCATATGCTACTAGCATGCAGACAGTTTTGATAAAATGTGTATACTCGATAATTTGTACTACCCATCTCATAAAATCTATGTATATAAATGATCATGAGGTTAGATTTTTCTAATTAATAAATCAATTATTCATAAACCCATTCTATGCTCCCCCGACCCCCCACCCCCACCCCCCAAGAAAAAAGAGAAATCATTTGATTCCTTTACTAAAGCTCCCCCGACCCCCCACCCCCACCCCCCAAGAAAAAAGAGAAATCATTTGATTCCTTTACTAAATTATTATTAGTCTTTGCCGGCATAATCAGATGATTGGTTTCTCGAGTCAAATTAGACGTGGGTTGTGATCACAGTTCTTTTTGGTTTTTATTTAGTCCCTTAATACTTAGTATTTTGAAATTAGTCCTCAAAGCATTGAAATAAATTAGTCCCTTTGCTAGAAATTTCTTCAACAGTACTAATCTTGATTGAGTTGGTATTTAACCGTGAACAATTGACCATTTTACTGCTTACCAGTTACATTCGGGAGAAGGATTAGTAGTAGTGGACAAATTTTCAAAACCAACCCCTTTCATTATTTATTTTCAAAAAACGACCGCTTTTGCAAAAAATAAATAAATAAATAACCGACCTGGTTTCAGCCTTGGAGCTGAAACCGGGTCGGTTTTTGAAAATTTTTATCCTAAACTTCATGAGAGTTGTTTCGTAGTTTAATTTTTTTTTTGAACTACGAAACTTCACGGGAGTTCAACTCCCGTGAAGTTTCCGAAGTATTTTCAAAAAAACCGACCTGGTTTCAGCGCCAAGGCTGAAACCATGTCGGTTTTTGCAATTAAGTTTAAAAGGGGTTGTTTTCTGGGATTAAATTTCCAAATAGGTTGGTTTTGAAAATTTATCCTAGTAGTAGTAGTTATAGAAAGGGTTAGAGGAGGGTCTGATGGGGGGAGAAAGATGTTTAAATGTATGTGGATTTTAAATGAATATGGAGTACTGGATTCCATTAAAATGAATATGGTAAACATACAGATATAATCCAGTGTTTCATAAAAAAAATAAAAAAAAAAAACTTACAATGAATATTTTCTCCAAAATCAATCGGTAACAAACTAAATAGACTAATTCGGAAACGAATTTAAATTATATGGAAGACCTAACAGCAATTTCAATTTCAAGGATTTAAAGCACTACTACTGATGTATTGGCCTAATTTCTAGGAAAAACCTTTTTTTTCGCTTAAATTTTTTTTTTTTTTGTTTTTGGGGAAATAAAAACAAAAGTCACGTTGTCTGTTTGACCATTTCCTTGTCAAAGAGAAATGTGCTCCACTCCGTAGAACCATAGACACCTCTCTACGCCCCCCCAAATTTTTTTTTTATAAAATTTTTTGTTTCTCTTCATTTCGATTGAGTGAGAGAGAGAGAGAGAGAGACCATCGAAATTAGAAAAGAGCGCAGATAAAATTCTCGATCTCGATATGTTATCACCGAGCAAACAATAGGAGTTGTGATTTAATCGACGATCTCAATCTGTTCTCTCTCGGTCTCAGGTTTGATCCCCAATCCAATCGCCACTAGTCATTTTGTTCCCAATTATGGTTGTTATAAACCCTAGATTGGCATTTTACGTTACGTTTTTTTTTTGCTAATCATATTTGTGGCTGATTCTAAAACTTCACGTGATCGTGAAAGAATCGTCATAAATATAATACGAACGTCTATTGCTTATAAGTTGAACTTATTGTTAAGTAATTGGAAATACTAATCAAGGGGATCTGGAATGATTCAAAATGATAATATTTATGAACTTGCGCGTCATTTGAACTAATTGAGCAATCATGAGGAAACACGAAGAAGAAGAAGACCATTAGATGTTAAAATGAGATGGTAAGATGAGATTTTGATCATGAGACGAACCATAAGGTTATTCAATTCAGTGGTCAGCACCATTCATCTCGATTTAAATTTCGGACAGATTTGTGTGTGTGAGTATCTGTAAAAGTCATGATCTTGTAATTGGATAGTTTTAGAAATGAAAGATTTACTTTATTGGACTACTTTGATATCTACTTTAGAAGTCTCCAGACTAACCAAATCTATAAGTACATGGTTTGGTAATGTGGCAAACAAGTTGGATGGTTCCGATATCATCAACTTGCATAAACAATTGCTAATTTGCTAGCTCATAGTAAGGATTCAACTCATTTAGCAATTGCTAAATGAGCTTCCAAGAGATAAGAGTGGGGACAGCCGGATACCTCAATCAGACTAGTAGGTTGGGTCTCACTACTAGTCCATCTCCTGGTAGCTAATTTAGCAAAATGTAATGTCACCTCATACCCATTTTTTACACACCCACACAGATTACAAACACACACACACATACATACATATAACGATACCAGTTAAAATCACATGTAGTAAGCGCACGTAGTGAGAAATTTAAAATTTGTAAATAGTATATTTTTTAATAGAAAATATGTTTATAGTTTCATATTTTTCTCCTAATCTTTTGAAGAAAGTAATAAATTAGCTTTAGATATTCATGCAAATTTCTAATTAGAAACTAATATTCAAACCATAACCTATTTAATTTTAACTAAATTTCTTCATGAAGTATAATAATATCTAAGTCATTGACCATCAATCATGATTAATAGACATTCATAGTTCTAGAGAAAAAAAATTCTAGAAAACATATCCGACTCAAAACATGAGTTTAGTACAATGAGCAATGACAAAAGATAAGAATATCGTTAGAATATAGGAAATAATCCATAAATTTATTTAGTATCATGTTAGTTAAATTTAATTCCTTTGAACCTTCTTAAAGTAATTAGAGATGCTTCACAAGAAAGAAAATAAAAGTAAGAATTTTCTTTATAATTACTATCCTCTTTATTTGGGATTAAGTTTTTCTAGCTTCCTTACACTTTAAAAAAGAATCCACTCAAAGTTGATGAATGCTATTGATATATTCAAAACTATTCAATAATTCAAAATCGTTCAGAGGAAAAGTGATTTTGGTGCTTTTATAAGTTGCGTTTACATGTATGAGAAAGCCTCCCTTAAGTGTCAAATTTTTTATCAAGGAAATATGTAGATTCATCGATTTTACGAATTTATTGTGCAAATTGTGGATTCAAATATGTAGTGCATTGGTGTTTTGTGAATTGTAGGGAATGTTTTCAATAGGCAAAAGTATTTGTTTCAGTTTGCCCAACATTAGGTATCATGCACCAAATCAGAATTTAAAGAAAAATTCAAATAGATGGTAATCCAAAAAAAATAAGTTACACGTGTTGAGTGTGACTCTACACTCTTTACATGTTCAAATTTGAAATGAGTACTTATTGCTGTCATGGTTTATGAAAGTTAATTTTTAGTGAAATTTATGCAATATGTTTTAATACAAATCTGATGGCTAGCATATATATTTGGAGATCAAATATTTTATTTCTTAATCAGCCTTTTCCCTTGAATATAAGATCTAAAAGGTATGCTTACATTGTTCGCTCAGTTTTTCTGGAGTGTTGTGTGATTTTTTTATCTCAATGACGTTTGATGAAAGCGAAAAGTTGAAAAAAGCAGTTCTTTATCAATTCTAATTATGAATGATGCTGATTAATCTGATGCTAGGAGAATGTTCTAAGACAGGGAGGATGGGAAAAGGCCAACACTTTGTCATAGTGTTAAAGTTATAGTGTTATATATAAATTTTGTTTAGCACTTTAGAATGGTATCCTTAAGTTCTAACAACATTAAAATGCGTCTTTCTCGGAGAGGAGCTTGGATGTGTCATGTGTGGGATCATTAGGTGTTAGAGGAGAACTTGGGAGACCCTTATACGAGACTATTAAAATAGAGTAAAAAACCACATTGCTTAACAGAGGTGGATATAAGTTTTTGTTCATTTAGTTAAAGGTTAGAATTGCATATGCAAAATAAAAATGTAAGAGTAGTAAGAGTAGTCTAATAAATAAGAACATGAAGTTAAAGATTGTGTGCACATATAATATTCAATATAGGAAAATATTCAAATATTAATCTCATTATTGAATATAAACTTGCAATACGATTCATCTATATAAAGTGTTTGTTTAACTAAATGAATGCTAAGCATTTGCCAAAAATCATTATGATTATGTTTTTATAGTGCATTATCCCAACGATATGCAACAAAACACCGCAATATGCTTTGAGGAGCAACCAAACCAACTTCATAATGAGTTCACATAGACTGGAGTGCATAATTCGGAATTGACATAAACATACCAACACAAGTTAAACTTATGTTCAAATGAACTATTTGGTCATTTAAAATGAGGTGTTTTTTTTTGTTACATTCATTCTCAACAATCCATTATCTATCAAGATGATCTGATCACCTAGCAAGTGATATAATGTTCTTTTAGTTTTATCTGATAGCTAGAATAGGATACAATTGAAACTGCATCATGGAGTGTTATGTGTCTGGATTGTATTTAGCATAAATCGAGATATGTTGTAGCCCATCATGGGGTTAAATCTGAACTAAGTGCAAGATTTTACTTGTATGAACGTGCAATTGTGCATCATATTTA
This sequence comes from Asparagus officinalis, assembly GCF_001876935.1. Lineage (NCBI taxonomy): Eukaryota > Viridiplantae > Streptophyta > Magnoliopsida > Asparagales > Asparagaceae > Asparagus > Asparagus officinalis. Next base: position 39,228,564 of record NC_033795.1, read on the forward strand.
CTAGGAGTCTAGGATTATGCACCAACCACATTGTGGTATTTTCTTCAAATTTCTTAGAGATGATGTAGCAGGACATGCGCCCGCGCACGCACACACACAAAAATAAAAACATACACACCCCCCCCCCAAAAAAAAAAAAAAAAAAAAAAAAAAAAAAACACCCCTTCTCTCTGCCTCCCTCCCTCCTTATATTTTAGGTCCTGGGGTTAACACACATAAACAAAAATTTCCAAATAATTATATAGAACTAAAGGGACCTAACCATATATTCTATTTTTACCTTATTAGAGTGAAAAAAAATTATTTGTTCTTGATCAGTGGGCTGACAATTAGCTTGATAAATTAGATAGTGCTAAGAAAGTTGTATATATATTTTCGACTTCTTCCCTGTATATCTTAAAGGAAAAGAGTGGTTTCCTATAAAATCCTGGAAACTAGTTTGCATCTAGTAGAGGAACCTTTCTAAACACGTGAATTACATTTCATGCTGCAATATGAAGGTGTACTCTTTTTCACTTCCTGAACCAGGTGTTCCACTTGTATGGAACTTTCTTCCAATCCTTTCATATCAGACCATTAGAGCAGCAAACTGGATTATGGTCCAAAGGCTATTCCTTTATTTTACCATCTGTACTTGGGCTTATGCTCAAGTTGAAACTATCAGCACGTTGAACTTCTTTTTAAATTCTTATGATGTGTAAATTCCAACCAATCCTTAAAGCTACGATACATATTTTTGTACGGTTAAAAAGCTTGGATCAAGTTCCAACTTCAACAAGGTTTAAACCTTTTTTCACGTGATTATCCTTGAGATGTTGGTTGGATTGTGAGTAGCAGATTAATAAAGCACCATGAATTTTCTATACTTTTCATGCAACTAGCAGGTAACAAAGCAAGCATACTGAATAATGTTTTCTAAGGAATAACAAGCGTCCTATAATTTTCTCTTGCAGATGTGAACATTTTTATTATTTGTCCTATAAAGCAGTTGCTAATTATGAAGCTACTACATTTGACTGTTCCATCAAGGAAAGAGTTGTTTACCATGATTAGTAAATACGTCATCTACTAGTACTTTTAAGGCCCAAAAATTAGTTGCTTTCAGATTTACTTGACCTTTAATCAACTTAACATCTGTCCTTATCGAACTCTATGACATACAGCACTGCATATTTGATTTGAAGCTGTTATATTACAACAACAAGAACACCAACTGTATATTGATAAGTTACTACTTTGATGATTGCAGTGACTTATATTTTTTAAGTAAAAATTTGTTATTCATGTAACAACCCATTGTTAAGGGGAAATTTTGATTGAATTCAAATGTTATTGTTTATTGGTTCCTGAAATATTCATCCTAATAACTTAATTGCCAAATTAGGTCTTTCTTTTACTTCTGTCATTTACCTTTGCAGAACTTTGTCATTATATCCTTAGTTTACATTATTATGGAAAATACTTGACGTTGTATTTACCTCTTTTGCAGAATTTTCTTTGCCAAAAGGAACAAAGGGAAATAAGAGACATGGCGTCTGAAGCAAAGGAAATCATAGTACTTCTCAGACAAATATTATGGTTTTCCATGAGAAACATTTACAGATTGGGTCGTGATCATCCTTTTGTTTGGGGCACGACATTTTTCTTGCTTCTACTATATAGATATCTTCCATCTGTATTTGGTTTTGTTCTTTATTCGTCCCCTGTTGTTGTTTGCACTGCCCTTCTTCTTGGAACTCTTCTCCTTTACGCAGATCCTAATCTTCCTGAAACAGAAGAGGTACGAAATATCAAGGGATCTAAAAATTCTCAAACTGGTTTTAGTGAAGGTAAGAGCTTCTCAGTGGAGAACCATGTGGCAAAACATGCAGCACACTTGAGGAAAGATCATAATTCTTCTTCTGAATCTGAATCTGAATCTGAATCTGATCATTCAGAATCCGGGTCTGATATCATTCCTATGCTTGATGAGCTTCACCCACTTTTAGATATTGATGCTCCTCAGACTGCAAGATCTGTTGATAATTCAGATGCTGCCTCTAGTGGAGATTCCGGGGATCAAGAATCAGATGATGGTAGCATTGAGGACGAAACTGAAATCCAAGAAGATGAAGAAGAAGATGAAGCACAGGAGGAGAAAGATGATGCCAACGAAGTCGTGTTAAAATGGACCGCCGATGATCAGAAGAATCTCATGGATCTTGGGACTTCTGAGCTGGAAAGGAACCAGAGGTTGGAGAACTTGATTGCAAAAAGAAAAGCAAGGAAATTTCTTAGTTTTCATGCTCAGAGAAATTTAATAGATTTTGATTGTGATGATCCCGTGCCAAGTAATTTTCAGATACAACCCATATCTGCACTGAGAAGAAACCCTTTTGATATTCCCTTTGAAGAGGAAAGTACAGGTTTACCCTCTGTTCCCGGTTCAGCCCCGTCAGTTTTGCAACCGAGAAGAAACCCATTTGATATTCCTTATGATGAAGAAGGAAATAGTAGCCTCAACAGAGTTACTATGCGACAAGAATTTGTGCCTTTCTCCCTCGGTGCACCATCTTCTGCGGGTATTAAGCAAGAAGAACTTGGTTCTTTTTTGAAACCATTTTTTGTTGCTGATAGAATTAATTCAGATGGTCCAGGATTTGTGACAAAGGTTAGTTCTGCCCATGAATCTGATACGAATTCATCAGATACTGATCATGATGATCACATGGACCGAGTAGAACCTGTAGAGAGATATAGTCAATCGTCCGAGGAAGTTGATTCTGTTGATGCCCCTCGTGAGCAAATCGGGGTTGATGAAGGTATAACCATGGGTTTTAATGCTTCTAATGATGCAGTTGAAATGGAGCTTAGACAAGGTGAATATAGTTTACCCAATTTAGACGCTGAGAAATTGGAGGTTATAGAAGAGAGATACGATGATTCAAGCTCCTCTTCATCAGAAGGACACTCAGAAATTAATCATGAATCTACAAGGGCAACTGAGATGATTATTGACAGTCAAGGTATTGATCCGGTATATGATTCTAGTCCTTCTGCAGTTGCAAAATCCATCTCTAACACTTCGACACATGATGATGAAGATGCTTTACCATTTGACGGTAAGACAATTTTACTCCCTAAGCTTAGAAAATAAAAAATTTAGGGTTCTTTAGATTTTAGTCCCTCAAGTCTTTAATAATTCCACATTAGTCCCTCGCACTGTTGAAATTTCCTATAGATCCCTCAAATCTTAAGGTGTCTTGCAAATTGGTCCCTCAATTAACGAAGTACCCCTCAACACATGTTTTAGTCCAAATACCACATAGTTTGTAAAAACATAAGCGGGATATTTCGGTAATTGAGGGACCAAATTACAACAATTTCAGAGATTTGAGGGACTAGTATGGATTTATTGAAGATTTGAGGACTAATATCTAGAAAACCCAATATTTTATCATCTAAATCATTGATTCATATTTCTACTATGTAGGGTTCCAAACAGCTCCACAAGACAGAGGTATATGGGTAGCACCATCGAGCTTATCTTTCGTAGATGAGATCGAATCAAGATCAAGGGAGATAAACGAAATCAAGGAACAGGATGTCCTCCAAGTTGAAGTACCTGGAATCAGCGAAGATTTTGCTCATCCAATGTCCCCTGTGCTTCCAAAATTTGTCCTTCCTTCACCTTTGTTTGTGAGTTCGAGTGATAATGACAATGAAGGAGATGAAATAATTAATAATACTTCAACTGGAAAACCACTGACACCAAGGGAGGCGCCAATAATATCGCAATCTGATAAAGCTGGTGATAAACTATTAAATATTGCGGATTTGCCATCAATTCCTGAAGATGAGCAGGAGACCAAAATTGAACAAGCTGCAGCTTCTTCGGCTTTGACTGGTATTGAGGAGCCTAGTGAAGGTTTATCTGAGGATAATCACCTAGCTGCTGATGGAAGTACTTTAGATATTGTATCGAGTATTGAACAAAGTGATAAAACCTCAAATGGATCCGTAAAGGTAAAGGTAAAGGGGAGCTCTAAAGGCTTTGGAAAGATGAAGAATATCGCAAAGTTCTGGTGATTATAATTCAAACTTAGATTCTGTTGTAGCTCAAGTTATTTTGAGCAAGTTTAGAGATATAACTGCAAATGGAAAAGAATTTTTGAATGCATAGGTTCTTCTTTCTCCTTGTTCTACTCCTTGCATAGCTTTCCTTCAATTCGCTTGTTCTGTCTGTGAAAACCATATTACTCCTTGTATATCTGTGTCAAAGATAAATCTCATAAGGTCTTATTGGTCTGAAAGTATCGTTACGCAAGCATCAATCCCATAAAGCTTCATGCATATTTTGTTCCATCAAATTTGGCAGGTCCTGTACCAAATTAAATTCCATCCAATATTTTTTGAGAACTTCTCTTAATATCTAGTTTAGAAACCCTGAACTTTGGATTCAGATCCTCTCTAATTAGGTGGTAATTGGATTCAGATCCTCTCCAATTAGGTGGTAATTGGAGATGGGTCTAATTCTTACAGTTTTACCGTCTATCTCAATTCCAATGGATGAGATCGCGCCACGTAATATTTTCACTAGTGGTTTTGATTGTAGTAGCTTTCAAGTTTGCTAGTGGTTTTCAAGATCAAAGTGGTTTTCATAATAACAATGGAGACCTTACATGGTGTGATCTCATCCACTGAAAGTGGTATAGACGATAATGATTGAGAGAATTTGACCCTCTTTAATTACCACCTAATTGGAGAGAATCTAGATTCCTGAACTTTTGTGCTTAAGTTATTTCTAGCATGCACAATACATGAAAATCACCTTGCTTATGTGTAAAAACATGCTCCTGTTTCTTTTCTTCCAAATAGGCAAATTGTACAGTGTAACAGTGGTCACAGCCTTTTTTTTTTAAAATTGTGATTACCGTCTGATATTTAGTGGATATTTGTGAATTCTCCTATAGATATTTCAAATGTTAGATATTTCAAACATTTGAAATATCTTGACGAAGAACTACAAATATGTCGAAGAGTATCTATTTATATCACCTATTAGGGATATTTTTATTTTACTCGAGCTATTGTGTTTTTTTTTTCTATTATCACTTCGTAAATCCATACTATTGATGAATAGCATTGACTTATATGCACATGGTTTGTCATATTCAGGGTTATATATGTATCCAAGGTTTGACCTCTTGGTAATAATGCTCCATTTTGAAGTTCATGCCCACTCGTTGCTTCCACCATTTGAACATTTGAAAACTGTTTTCTCCCTGAAACAGTCCCGCTCGCTGAGTCGGTTAGGTTTTATGCAAGTTGCAAGCACTTTGATCTGATTCTGATATGATTTCTTGGTTATGTATGATGTTGTCTCTAGCCCTGAAACAAAGGAACTCGTCGGTAGGGATGCAAAATGATACATGTATCCGCAGATATATCTGCATCTACATTCAATAGGATAAGGCGATATAGTTACCGATATTGTTATGTTGGTCATGCAAATGAAATTATTTTGTATTAAACTA
>NC_033795.1:39234103-39283779 GCF_001876935.1 Asparagus officinalis
GGTTTTATTAGTTGTTATGTTATAAAATAGAAGTAAACAAAAGGAAATAGCAATTGCTGCTTTTCTTTGATTACTTATTTATGTTTAGTCATATGATCAAGTCAGTTGGAGTGCAATCTTATTAGTTGTTACATCATAAGATAGTAGTAAACAAAAGGAAATAGCAATTGGTACTTTGCTTTGTCAAGTCATTTGGATAAGAATCGACTGTTTTGGGTTGAATTGTATTCATTTCACATCACAAGGCTTGCAACTCTGGACGTGTCCTAGGGTTATGAATATTGTATTTTTAAATTTATACCCGAAATCTTGCTATTTCTTATACCCAAAACAACTTGGGATAAAATACCTCTCGCTAGGAAATATGCTCGGTGCATAACACACACACACGCTACATTTACGACCGTTGGATTAAACTTTTAATGGCCGTGGATGACAAAGGCAAATGGAAGCAAATCATACGACAAACCATAACAATGGGTAATCTGGCAATATATTAAAGCTAATCTTTCAACAACAAAAGAAAAAGGATCTAAAAACATTGCTGGGCTGTTGTTCAATCTAAAAACTTTTTAGTGATAATCATCAGTTGATTCTAATGTGTATGAGTTCGGTTATTCTATTTAAACCGGTATGTCATACGAAAAAAAATCCAAGATACTACTTAATTAGTCCCTTTGCTTCTCAAATTACGTGCATATATATTTTAGAGCAACCATATGAAGGAGCTTCATGGGTTTCCTTTGACCCATACAAAGAGAAATGAAGATGTAGAAATAAAAGGAAATAATTAAACATAGAGCTTTGCTACATGCACCCAAAATATGAGACTAATAGGGGGGACAAGTGAGGTGTCCCCCTCTTATTGGATAATGAGTTGGTCATCATTAATGATGACCAACTCATTATCCAATAGGTGGGGGACACTTCACTTGTCCCCTCTATTGGTCCCATATTTTGGGTACTTGATGATTTTTTCTTAAACATAATCGACTAATTGTATTCTAGTATATTTGGTCCCATAATCGACTAATTGTATTCTAGTATATTTGGATTGTTTTAAAATTCTCTGATTTGCCCCTCCATGAATAAACTGTCATAACTATTTCCCAAAGATGCCTTCTTAATTATGGTCATTGAGATTTTGATCCTATGGTTAAAAAACTGTTCTTTTTCCTTCTAAGAGGAGAATAGTCCAACTCTCACACACACGCTGTAGGAATTTGATACCAAACACAAATTTTATGCTCTCATTCACATCCACTTTTTAACTCATGTGAATGTTGTCTTCATTAAAATAAGTGGATGAAAATAAGCCACCTTATTACCAAGCACAAAAAGTTATGTTTGGTATCAAGTTCCTCCATATTACTCAAGAAATGAGGCCCTAGCCGCTACGGTTACCATTACCCCAAAAAAATTGATTACGAATTCATGGAGTACACCAGTCCTAGAGTGTACTCCTATATTTCTTAATATGTAATAAAATATTTGGCTAGCGAGGAGTAAATTTAAAAATACAAAAGATTAGGGGGAGTAAAAATATTGTCAGAACACCTCTATAGAATGGGTTGACCCAATGAAAGATAAGACAGAACATTTATGAAGGATTATTGTTTGACTTTACCAATATTTTGTTCGTTTTTATGAAAAAGAGAAGTTCATGGACTAATATGAAAATGATAATGAAAAATAATATATGTTGAGATCTTTGTGATTATTTTATAAATACGTTTTTATAGTTTTAGAGCTTATACAATAAAGTTACTAATTAATGTGTATATTATATATGTGCCCCTATATTGGGGGGATTCTAGAACCGTCTTCGGATGGTTGGTTCGGAAATTTTATTTGTTCTTGTTTAAACGCCACGACCCCGCCACCCGTATAGGGCTGTTCCAATAGGATTCCTATTCATTTTTTATTAGTGGTGTTGGGGTGGGGGTGGTTGTAGGCATTGAAAATTGCCTATAGGTCTCAACGAACCGCTCAGCGTTAAGAAAAGACGATGAATGTCACTATCTAGTTCACAGAAGCTTGATTGATGTCGGTGAACGCTTAAAGTGAATCGACGAACTACGTAAAATAACGGAATTTCAGAATAACGAAGACACAAACTGATCGGGAACCTCGTGTCGTTCACAAACGGCGAAATACCCTTCGTGTCTTATTTATTCCACAGATGATCTAATCATTGGAGCTTATAGAACTCCTCGTTGGCTTTCCAATGCACTTTGAATCGCTCAAATCCGAGTTCGGATGAAGAAGTTACGGCGAAAACGAACAAACGTGCATAACGGAGCGTCTCAGTCTGAGTTGAGACACCCCGGGGTGTCTCGGCACGAGCGAGACACCCAAGGGTGTCTCGGCCCAAGTTGAGACACCCAAGGGTGTCTCCAGCCCGAATTCCCCCCGTGCTTATAAATACAAGCCTCAGAGCCACATTTTTTCAGATCTGGAATTTTGGAGAATTGGCGAAGCCCTGCCGGACCGAAGATTGATCGAGTTCTTCAACGTAAGAGAGAGAAATTCTTCAGATCTGCATCACCCGCATCCTTTCCTTAGGATTATCCCGTTGCGATAATCCTAAGAAGAGCAATTATCTCGCCGTTTCCGAGATAAGCGCTTCTGCTTCTAGATTCCTTCGCGGATCGACGGAGTTCCGGATCTGATCTGATTGTCAGGTAGTCCACAGACATCGACGTCCCCGTCACCGGCTAAAGACCCACACAAGCAAGAAACGACGAACGGATCTTGTGTTATTTTCGAAAAGTTGTAATCTTTTATTTTTCATTCCTTTTATTGAACATTTTGAATTCTTTGTAAACAATCCATATTATAATGAATTCAACAATGAAGGCAACTTTCTCTGAAAACAAACTGACGACCACAGTGGGAGACAACAGCCTCGTTGCCGAGGCTGTCGTGACGTAGCCGACATTCAAGATCCGGGTGAATGAAGAGATCGAATATGAGTTCGATCAACAAAAGTTTGAAGAGTACCTCTCTTCCTCCTCCCCCAGATCCGCCTCTCCAAGCAGGCGCAGCAAGGTCTCTTCTTCCAAAAACACTCGTGGGATTTCAGGCTTGAAGGTCAAGGATCCCCTCGCCGCCGCTGCACCCGTGCCCCGCGACGTCCCTCCGGCATCCAAAGAGGTCGAAGCTGTAGATCCAGACTCCTCCTCCGCCGTGAAGATAATTGCTGAAGCCGCTCCGACTTTGTAGAAGAGGGCGCGCCAAAGACGGCGTCAACGCCTTGCACGACAATTAGCCAAAGCTTCGGAGTCGATGGACGAGATCCGCTATAATGAGGATCTGAAATCAAGGCAGCGCCAAGAACAGCAACGGTGAACCGCCAGCCTCTCCTTTAAGGCGGAGACGAACGAATGGGTTCGCGTCAAGAAGACTCGCTCCACTCTCGAAGAGCGAATCAAGAAACGCCACGCATTGCTCGCGCATGCCCGAGTCCTTCTGCAGAAAGCGGAAGAGATGTAAAAGAAGAGACGGTCAAGAAGCCGCCTAGACACAAGCAAGTGTGGGTACCGAAGACAAAACCAGCACCTAAGACAAAAGTGGACGGAGTTACTGTCCAGCCTTCTTCAAATCCAGATCCCGTTTCCCCTGTCCCCGCACCTCCGACGGAGCCGGGTAAGAACGTGGGTCCTACAAGATCCAGAGTTCCTTTGAAAGGTCGCCTCGGTCCTTTACCGGAAGATCGAGGTAAAGCACCCGTGAAGGAGCGATTGGGACCATTGAAAGGTCCCCAAAAAACAATCCAGACTGGGGGTCGTACCAATCCCCCTAAGAAAGATAATAAAGAGAAAACCCCTGTTACCGACCGCATTGGATTGCGGGTTAAAGTTCAAGAGCCCGTTAGGTTTTCACGCTCACAAAAATGTAAACCTGAACGAGTGACTTTTGGAGACGCCAATAAAGCGTCGTATCTCCAGAGGGAAACACATTTGTCTGATGATGATGATGTTATACCTGGGAAGTCGTGCCAACACTCTATGGGTTGCTCTAGTTATCAAACTGACGAGTTGTACTATAGGGCCGGGGGTACAAATAAGTCTCGAAAAAGAAACGTTCGAGACACGGATTCTCGTTGTCCGTGTGCCAACATAATCAAGGCAGTACTATCAGAATGCTGCTGTTCTAAGGCCCCACGAAGAGTTTCTGTGTTTGAGAGAATCTCCACCAGAACATCCGAGGCCAGACCAAGACACTTCCGTAGAAGGAAACCTACTCTTCAGGAGGATGAATTTCCAGAAGTCTCCGTCAATATGACCGGGAGAGGGAAGTCAACGCGACACTTTAGTTCGGATCAGTTTACTGAGGTATCCTAACGTATTACTCGATTGCGATCGGGGACCAATAGACGAAAGGATTACCAGAGAATGCAGAAGGGACTCCCTTCAGATGATGAAACTTCGGATGTTTGCTCGGATGCTTGCTCAGATGCATGCTCAGCGATGGCTTCCGATGACACCGCATCAAGTGCAGGACAGCCTTACGAGTCACTTATGATTAGCGCCGAACAGATGGCTAAAATACTTGAGGATGCCCTGACTAAGCAAAAAGACAGTTTACTTATGATTAGCGCCGAACAGATGGCTAAAATACTTGAGGATGCCCTGACTAAGCAAAAAGACAGTTTCAAATTTGAAATGGAATTGGCCATGCAGCAGATGAGAGAAATGCACGACCAGCAAATCGCGGCACTAACAACTCATCAAGGAGAGTCTAGTCGTCGCAATAATCCGAACCAAGATGATAATGAACGGGAAGTGGAGAATAATGCCAACATGAACACCCCTCCCGTTAACAACAATAAGGAAGTGGCCCCTCGGATGATAACAATACGAAGGAGGACCACATCACTTCTCCCCGAAACCACTCGAAGACAGATACGAGTGAGGATAAGAAAATGAGGGATTTGGAGAACAAAATCAACGCATTAATGAGTGCTCAAGAAGTGAAGAGGTCCGGAATACCATGTCCATACCCAAGGGAGTGTGAATCAATTCCATACCCGGCAAAATTCAATTTGATCAATTTCACGCCGTTAGATGGAAAGGGTTCCCCTACCCAGCACTTAATATATTTTAAGTCTCACTTAGGAATAATCTCCGAGAATGAACCTTTAATGGTGCGGTCATTCGTCGGCACTCTTCGAGGAGCGGCCTTCGATTGGTATCGCTGTCTCAAGCCAGGGAGTATCAGCAGTTGGGATGACATGGAGGACATGTTTCTAACGAACTTCTTCGACGACGATACAAAAATTTCCATTGGTGCACTATTTGACGAGAAACAAAAAAATGGTAAGACGATTGAAAACTTCATCAAGAGATTCCGAAACAAAGCGATGAACTGCAGGGATCCGGTCAGTGAAGACTTCATCCTCGAGACTTGTCACAATAATCTTTCATTGGACATCCTCGAAGCTATGGGAATGACACCACCAAAGACCTGGAAGGACTTGAAGGTGAGAGGAGAACGAGCCGAAAGATTCCTTAAAATGAAGAAGACTGAAAGAGGTCAAGTGGAAAATAATGCTCCATAACAGAACTTTGTTCCTAAAGGTAAAGGAAAGGCACAAGCGAATGCGGTGGACGCGAACCAAACGTTCGAAGTACAAGCACAACCGCAACAACAACAGAAGGCGCCTCAACAATTAAGGTGGCAACAACAGCCTCAGAAACAGAAAACTTCGGAACCAAAATTCCCGAAGGTTTACTCGTTCAAAGAGGATGAAGTTCCTGGCATTTTCAAATACCTTATAGAGAACAACAAGATCAAATTGCCTCCGGTCCAGGATCAGGAAGATGCTAAAAGAGTTAATGATCTAAAATACTACGTATTTCATAGAGCGGTGCACCATCCTACCAAGGCATGCTACGCCCTTAAGGATAAGATCCAAGCTCTAATCGATGTCGGGGTCATCACTATGAAGCAACCTAAGGAGAAGAAAGTGGGAACGAATGCAGTATCGATTAGCTTCGGTTCTGTTCCCTTAAACTGGTTCCAGCATGAGCCGGTAATAAATGCAGCAGTGAAGACCGTGAACGATGATCCTCACAAACAGCGCCAGAAAGGACTTGTGCCACACACAGCCCCGAATGGTGAGATTCTTTGGGTTCATCCAGATTTGATTGGAGATGAACAATGGACTGGAGCCTCTTCCAAGAAAAGGTCAAAAGGAAAAGGTAAGTCTTGTTATGGAGCTTCTGCTATTCCGGGGAAAGATGACGATAGAATTCCAGCCTTTTCGCTTTCCGAAGATGAATAGGAGGCCTTTGTAACCCGGAGCGGGAACGAATATCACTTCAAGTACCCGGATGCTTCAGAGAAGTTAGCCGAACAGGGGGTGACTAAAGTTGTTTCCTCTAGGACATTGGCGGAAATGGGGGTGATCGCAACTCCCCCTGCACCCGTAGTTACGGAGAAAGCCCAACAAAAGCAAAAAGGGAAAGAACCTCTACACCAGGAAGTCCAAAACCCGAAGCAGTCTCGGTTCAATCTACCGATTGGAAGAGATAAACCGGGGAGCTCGAGTACTCCGCATCGCTTCGATATCATGGCGCAACTAGCTAATATACCGGCTAGAATAACGTTGTATGAATTGTTGCGTCTCTCAAAAGACACTAGGGAAGCATTATAAGAAGCTTTGAGCAATTCTGAAGTTTTTCTGACTAGAATCAAGCCATCTCCTGAAGAACCAGAGCCGTCGGTTCAACACTGCAATCTCACGGCGCACCATTTTCCCTGCATTTCTTTTACCAAAGAAGACATGTAGACGAAGAACTCGAAGCATGACCGGCCCTTGTACTTCACCGGGCACATTGGCTCTAGCGTGGTCAACCGGATCCAAGTCGATCCGGGTTCCGTTGTCAGCATCATGCCACTCCGATTGATGTATAATCTCGAAATACCGGCTAGTAAGCTAGCTTCCACGGGCACTATGATCTACGGATTCAACACAAGTGGGTCCAGACCGTTGGGAAAGATTCGAGTAAAATGCCAGATCGGGGATTTGAAGTCAGAAGTCACCTGTTACGTGATTGATGCGGAAACATCCTATAACTTACTGTTGGGTCGACCCTGGATCCACGGTAATCTTATAGTCCCGTCAACTCTTCATCAGTGCCTCAAGTATGTGGACACTAATAATGAAGTCAAGACGGTGATCGCGGATAAGCAACCGTTTAAGGGATTGGAGAACTATTTTACCGATTCCCTTCTATACGGTGCCGAATCCGATACTGAACCATCGGCCCAAGGAACGAACAGCGGAGATGGAGCTGATACCGAAGCTGGGTTTGATTATGATGGTGGTTTTGTACTTAATAACATTGTACCCATTGTAATCAATCTTGACGATGAAGACTCATCGGAAAGTAGTTGTAACTGGCAACTTGCCGAAGAACTATCAATAAACGATGATTTAGAGTACTCGATGTGTCTTGATAATGTCACTAAAGAGCTATATGATAACCCTGACTTCAAAAAAGCAGGTACAGGATACATGCGGAACAACACTTGTCATCCCCGCGAAGACAGGGGGTGGAAAGGAAGTCGTCTACGGTAAAGGAAGAGAATCTCCGATACCAGACCATTTCTTGGAAGAGAAAGATGATGATGATAAACCTGACCCTCATCTATTTAGGTATAACGTAAAAGCGCGCGATCTAATAGAGAAATATGGATATGATTTCACGCTCGGAGAAGGTCTTTGCTTTGGTCGAGGTCCGCGAGTTCCGCCTCGAATGGCCTATGTACCAAAAGGAAAACCCGATGATTATTATCGCCATAAAAGAGGTTTAGGTTATGTCTCCTCATCTGACGACGAGTGTTGCTGGCGAGTCATTGATCAAATCGCTAACAAAGCTAAAAACGGATATTCTTCTGATTCTTCAGCTTGGGATTCCGACACTAGTATTGGTGAAATGTTCGAAAAGCTAATGTCGAACATGGCTACGGTCGACCCTGCGACAATAGAGGAAGACGATCAGATGCCGACTTAGGAAGATCCTTGGGTTCATCACCTAAACATGCAGTACGGTGATAGGTTTGAACAAAGAGAACCTCCTACCGAGGATCAAGTGGTCCAAGTGAATATGGGAAACGAGGATAATCCGAAGCCGATATTCATTAGTGACAGCCTCCCGCCCGACGAGAAAGAGGAGTGAATCTCTCTTATCAGGGAATACATCGATGTGTTCGCCTGGAATTATGAAGATATGTCAGGGCTCGATCCAAATGTAGCAGTTCATCGTCTTAATATTAAGCCGGATGTCAAACCTATCAAACAACAACAAAGACGGTTTCGTCCGCAGATGATGGAGGCAATCGAGTTCGAAGTTAAAAAAGCTAATTAATTCGGGCTTTGTTAGGGAAGAGCAACATCCCGAATGGCTTGTTAATATTGTCCCGGTTCTTAAGAAGAATGGGAAAATCAGGGTTTGTATCGACTTTAGAGACCTTAACGCTGCCTGCCCAAAAGATGATTTCCCCCTTCCTATCACAGATGTCATCATCGATAATACGTGCGGGTTCGAGAGGATGTCTTTCATGGATGGGTTTTTTGGTTTTAATCAGATAAAGATGCATCCAGATGATGAAAAACATACCGCGTTTAGAACACCCCTCGGCGTTTTCTGCTACACGGTCATGTCATTCGGCCTAAAGAATGCAGGGGCCACATATCAGAGAGCCATGTCGAAGATTTTTCAGGAGCATCTCCGGAAAACTGTCGAATGTTACGTGGACGATCTAGTCGTAAAAAGTCGTAACAAGAATGATCACATTAAGACTTAAAGACGATGTTCGATCTGATGCGAACCCATCAATTGAAAATGAATCCTACCAAGTCTTTCCTCGGAATGTCCAGTGGTAAATTCCTTGGATTCGTCGTCACCACCAAAGGTATTCACATCGATCCTGATAAAGTAAAGGCAATTAATGAGTTACAACCTCCGAGAAACCTTAAAGAGCTCAGAGGATTGTAAGGGCGGTTGGCTTATATCCGTCGGTTCATCTCGAACCTCTCAGGAAAATGTCAACCATTCTCCAAACTCACAAAGAAGGGCGTATCGTTCGTATGGGACGACGCTTGTCAAAAGGCATTCGAGAGTATTAAAGAATATCTCTCAATACCTCCTGTACTCGTTGCACCGAAATCAGGCAAACCGTTTTTGATTTATGTCAAGGCGACGAGCCACTCATTAAGTGCATTACTTGCACAAGATGACGATAACGGTCATGAGCAAGCAGTGTATTATCTAAGTTGGACCTTGGTAGGTGCCGAATCCCGGTATCCCATGATTGAAAGGGAATGCCTCGCCTTGGTGTTCGCAATTCAGAAGATGCGACATTACCTGGTTGGACAGACTATTTATGTTATCTCCAAAGTTAACCCAGTCTTAGTGTTCATGACACAGCCGGCTTTCATGAATTGGCGATTGGCAAAATGGGCCTTGCTCCTATCCCAATATGACCTGCACTTTAAACAATAGAAGTCGGTAAAAGGACAGACCATTTGTGACCTCCTGGCAGCTAACCCAACTACGGATACTGCCGAGATATATGACGATCTTCCAGATGAAACCCACGAAGTCAATGCAACTTCGCATCAACAAGTATGGCGTTTGTACTTCGATGGCGCTTCTCGAGCAGCTAATGTAGCAAGTGCTCTTGGATATTCTAAGATTTCTTCTGGAGTTGGAGTCATCTTAGTTTCCTCAGGAAAACATGTGATGCCTCGAGCCTACTCGTTGACCGAGCCATGCTCAAATAATGTCGCCGAGTATAACGCGCTACTCATAGGACTCAATTTCGCTAAAGAGCTGGGGGTCGAGTATCTCGAAGCTTTCGACGATTCTCAACTAATAGTTAAGCAGGTTCAAGGGGAGTATGAGGTCCGAAGTCAGGATTTAATACCATATCATAAGATGGCTGTAGAGATGGCAGAATCGTTCGAAGGACTCTTCATCGAACACATTCCGTGATTACAGAACGCTTACGCAGATGCTTTAGCAGCATTAGTCGTATCTCTAGAACAGCCTCCTAAAATAGAACAGTTTGTTACAGTAAGTACTCACCAACTCTTAGTGCCGATCTACGATGAAGATGACAAGGAAGAGGATGTTCAAGAGGTATATTCAACCCAAGTCGAGTTCGAACCCCGAGATTGGCGTTTCCCTATCATCGATTACGTCTTGCATGGAATCTTATCAGAAGATGTGAAAGAAAGAGATTCAATCCGATGAAGAGCACCGAGATTCTACTATAATACGGAGAATCGAACGCTATACCACAGGAGGTACGATGGATTGCTATCACGTTGCTTATCTGCTAAAGAAGCTTAAGAAGTCCTTAAAGAGGCACACGAAGGGGAGTGTGGCGTGCACCAACCCGGCCCTAAGCTTTATGACCGCATCAGAAGAATGAGATATTTTTGGCCTTTTATGATGAGTGATGCAGTCGCGTATGCCCGAAAGTGTCATGCGTGTCAAATACATGTGAATTATATGCACCAATCTCCGGAGCATCTGCATCCTTCAGTTACATCATGGCCGTTTGAGACCTGGGGAATGGATATTGTTGGTCCTATAAATCCCCCATCAGTCAAAGGTGACCGATTTATCCTAGCAATTACCGACTACTTCTCCAAATGGGATGAAGCGATTCCGCTCAGAGAAGTTAAAACGAGTAACGTCATTGCATTCATCAAATACCATATCATCTACCGGCATGGTGTCCCAAGACGAATCATACATGATAACAGTCCTCAATTCGTCAGCAACGCCTTCATCAGGTTTTGCGAGAAGTTCAAAATTCAGGACATTTCGTCGACGGCTTACAATCCCACAGCAAATGGATTGGCTGAAGCCTTCAATAAATCAATCATAAAGCTCTTGTCAAAACTCGTGAAAACTAATAAACGAGATTGGGATGACAAGCTTGGCGCGGCTCTTTGGGCCTATCGTACCACGGTACGTACACCGACGGGAGCGACCCCGTATTCATTGGTATACGGATGTGAAACCGTTCTTCCATTAGAAATACAAATTCCATCTCTTCAGATTGCTCTCGCAACCCAGATGACAACCGAAGAATAACATCAGAAACGTCTCGAAGAACTCGAGATGCTCGACAAAAAGCGCTTAGAAGCTCAACAGCATATTGAGTTCTACCAAGCCAGAATTTCCCGAGCTTTCGACAAGAAGGTTCGACAACGGAGTTTTAAAGAAGGAGATTTGGTCCTAGCTGAAAGACGGCCTATGATCCTTAACTCCAAGAAGAAAGGAAAATTTGAACCCCAAATGGAAAGGACCGTTCGTAGTAGAAACGGTCTACTCGAGTGGCGCGTATCGCCTGGTCACCAAGGACGGTGACCGGCTTATGATGCCGATAAATGGCAAGTTCCTGAAAAAATACTACCCTTAGTACTTTCAGGATAACCAATTTATCGGGAAGTTCCCGGAAGAATACCACGTATGGTATTCTTAGGGATAACCCAATCACTGTAAAAGTGATAAATAAGACGTCTACATTTAAACCTTAAATGTCAGAAGGTTTCCTTTTACCAAATTCACTAACTCTCATGAGTTATTTGTTGAGACGAGATTTAATCCTTTTAACAGATTAATCTTTCCTCGCAAAATCCTCCACTGATCAAATTAATTGACGGTGGATCCACCAAAATTTCTATCCGCCAGTCATTGGCAGTTCTCAGACTCAACATGTTAGGTCCTAATCACTTAGCATTGAAGTCCTCCTTCGAGTGGCTAGTACAAACCAGCTTTTCTGTTACTACCTGTATTCCACTCACTTTGCTTTCAGGTCAAACCTATAAAAGTTAGGGCCAAAGCCAAATTCTCCTCTTGATTCCTTCCATGAACGAGAGGTCCACTTTCAATTCGAACAATCAAACCTATAAAAGTTAGGATTGTTCCCAATCTCACTTAGTCAAACCTACAGATAGTTAGGACTAAGACCGAGTCATCCCTTTTCGATAAACGAAAGTCTGCATTTGTTCCTTTTTCCACCAAACCTATAAAAGTTAGGGTCGAAATTCAACTGGAGATAGAATATAAAATTCTTCCTCTTCAGTGCCGGGAGATAGAATATAAAATTCTTCCTCTTCCATTTTTCCAGTCCGTCTTTACTCTGAGAAAAGACACAATTCCCAACTTCCAATCCGTGCACTTTATGCATGGGGAATTTTATCTCAACTCCTAAATAGAGATAAGCCTACGCCTAACACGCGTTGCCGGTTTAGTCTTTCACCGATTGAAAAAGACACCAGAATATAATTTTGGGGACTTTTATCCCGAATCCTAAGTAGGGATGAGTCAACGCCTAACACGCGTTGCCGGATGCCATATTCCCGTAAGAAATGGCGAAGTCTATGTATTCAAAATTATAGCATTAAGTCTAAGAGAAGCAATTCTCTTAGCACAACGTTACATGTGAAACGGGTTTTAATAATTCACATGCTAGCCCGATTCAAACGGTAATCGGTAAAGGCACGTCAAACCCGTTGAAGGCTGGGGGTTTGCCAAAAATCCCAAAGTCTATGTCTAATACACATTGCCGGTTTAGTCTTTCACCAATTGAAAAAGACACCAGAGCCTCATCTGGGGAATTTTATCCCGAAGCCTAAGAAGGGATAAGTCGTCGTCTAATACGCGATGTTGGGTACCTTTTCCCTATAAGAAATGGTTAAGCCTATGTATTCAAAGTCATAGCATTAAGTCTAAGAGAAATAATTCTCTTAGCACAACGTTACATGCAGAACGGACTAAAACAATCCGCATGCTAGCCCGATTCAAACGGTAATCGATAAAGGCATATCAAACCCGTTGATGGCTGAGGATTTGCCAAAAATCCTGTAAGTTTTATGACCGCTGGGTTCATAAAGAAATATCATAATGGAGTCAAATACTGAGTCTCTACTAATAGATCAAGTCAAAGCATACAATAAAAAGCTCATTAGCCCGAAGGCAGTTGGCGGTTAAGAACATGAGATTCTAAACTAGAAAGCCTATCTGCATAACTCTGCTCAAGTTCTGCCTGCAGATCAGCTCGGACAGATTCTTCAGAACTGCTCAAGATCTTCACGGCTTCATTCTTCAGCTTCATCAATCTCTCCTGTGTAGATCCTAGCCTCTCGAGTGCCTGTCCACGAGAACTCTCTAATCCAGCCAGTTCTTCTGCAATGATAGCACCGGACTCCTCGGCGTGCTTCAAGGCCTTCTTCAACCTATCCACTTCCTTGCGGTTGGAATCCAAAGAGCTGAATAACTCGGCTCTATCTGTATCCTTCCTCGCCAGAGTAGCCATCAGCTGCGCAACAGAATTCTCATGTGACTGAAGCTCACTACTAATGGAAGATCTCAAATCACGCCACTATGTCAACCTATGCTCCAACTGGGAGGACACGAAGGAAGAAGCTCCATTAGCCTTCAATTCCGGTCGCGCCACTGTGCCAGCCTATGCTCCATCTGAGAGGACACGAAGGAAGAAGCTCCATTAGCCTTCAATTCCTCCAACTCTCGGATCTCAGACTCCAGAACAGTAAAATCGGCGGTGAAGGAATCGTCCAACTCTGGATACCCTTCTTCTCTGATCATCGTCATGTAGCGAGAAAGGGAACAATATCCTCGATGAAGAAGTTTCTCGATCATGCCGTTAAAAAAGACGGTGAAAAGGCCGAGATCCGTGCGAAAAATGTCTTTGTTGGGATCGGTATCGGCCAAAAGGGCGCGGACACGCTCATATAGAGATGATCAAGATCCTACAAGCAATAATATGGAAAGGTAAGAGATTATCGAACATGATAAGAGAATTTAAAAGCAAATTGCAAGCTACCAGTACCAGTAGAGGTCCCCACAGGCTGAAGTCCTACGGCTGGTTCTGTCAATCTAGTCACAACAGGCTCTGAGATAACAGCAGAGATGGTCGTTGAGGGTATATCAATCTCTATAGGTAAATATGTAATGCCTCTCGGTGCTGGAGGAAAGACACCACCGTTAGCCAAGCTTGCAGAGCTGGAGACCGTAGTCGTATCAGTCATGACCATTGACCAAATATCTAAGTCCACAATGGATACCGGCAACCATCGCCGGAAGCAGAGAAAGTTCCCTCCCGTAAGCTAATTGAACGGCAGGGAAGAGCACCTCGAGAGGTAAAGCGTCAGAAAACTGATATGGAACGACGCACTTCTTCAGCCAAATAGCCAGATAGCCTGCTAACAGAGTCTTGGGCTGAATAGACTTCTGCGCATGACAAAGGAACGTCCGAAACTTGGTCCCTGCAGGAAAAGTCCCCTCAACACCGGCAGTAGTATAAGAACAAGTCTCGGCCTTTTCCATCAACTCATTAATGGCAGAAGGCGTCAAAATGTCTAACTCACGAATAGCCTCGCTGGGTCCACCCTCCAAATGCTGGAATAAATAAACAGCAAACTGCTTCAAGCTGATCTGTCTCTTCCTCTTCGCTTGAGTGGCAACCTTGATTAGAGAGGTATGATAATGGCATGTGAGATCCCAAAGAGTATCGTACACATCGGGAGTGTCCTTCTTCAGCCACTCCAATTGCAGATTCGAGGGAAAGTACTCCTGATACGAAACATCCCCTATCGGAAGGCCAGAAACTTGGTGCATCTCATGTAAAGCCAACCCTAACTCTCCACCGCAAGTCAGGAAGGTGTTACTATCAGGGACATATGTTTCCAATAATGCTAGAAAATGGCGACAGCTGACTGGGAATCCATACATAGTAGCTCGAATGGGCGCATACAACCCGCTGCTTCTCAGATCACCCTCCCAACGTTCCAATACGTAACTAGTTATACGGGTCCACCACCCCTTGGGTTGTGAGTAAACCCAACCAAAACATCTGAAATCCGGTGGAGGTAACTTCCTCCCGAGCTTAGCCAAGCGGTTCCTCACAGTAGGAGCAGCTGCTGATACCTCGTCTGGGGGTACGATATCAAGACCCAGAATCCCTGGTCGAAGACCGCGAATATAATTATACCAATCAGAACCAGGAGTCTTATGGTGGGAGATATATCCACAATGAACCCGGTCAGCATCATCTGTAAGATTCCAGGACATCCATCGCTCTACGGCCTGCCCCTCCAAATGAGTGAAAGAATGCTGACGAGGAATGGAAGGAATATAAAGGAGAGCTCCTTCATCATTATTTAGCCAATGCTCATCAGTAAGAATCAACCTAGCCGTATCCTCAATGTGATCTCCGAACAAAAAACTAGGCTTATTTAAAGCCTGAGTAGAAATAGAGTCCGCGGTAAAAGGGGCATCCGTGATCAGCTGGCGTAAGGAATGACGTCCCCCATCTCGTATCAAACGGCAGGATTCATCGGAACGATCTCTATCAAACTGAGGAAGCGGACCAATAGCCTGCCTGATGGTAACAGAAGAGAAAACCTCCCCACTACAACCAGTAATAGCATGAGATGGAAGACTGTCCGCAGGGAATTCAACTGCAACAAAACAAGGATAGAGTCAGAAAATTATCCATGAATTATACAAGGATTAAATCATCTCACAAAGGAGCGAGATAAGATCATCCGCGGGGCGATTGGCGAGACGATTTTGAGTGTCTTACTCTGGAAGGGCGACATGCATCATCACGTGAGTGACGTGGTTACATATCCCGACCTACACAGTATAAGACAACACAAAATCGCCCCAATACGCCAGAAGACTTGAATTGGCCAAGCAAAACAAGTCTGAAACATCGATCCCGGCGAAGGAGGATGTCGGTTCTTCCCGAATGACCCG
The DNA here is from genome assembly GCF_001876935.1 of Asparagus officinalis. Lineage (NCBI taxonomy): Eukaryota > Viridiplantae > Streptophyta > Magnoliopsida > Asparagales > Asparagaceae > Asparagus > Asparagus officinalis. The sequence goes on from NC_033795.1 coordinate 39,249,916, forward strand.
CGAAGGGGCCAAACGAGGGTATACCGGAACCACGAATTTCCTGAAACCTCGATCCTCGCGAAGGAGGATGTCGGTTCTTCCCGAATGACCCGCGAAGGAGCCAAACGAGGGTATACTAGAACCGTGAATTTCCTAAAACCTCGATCCCCGCGAAGGAGGATGTCGGTTCTTCCCGAATGACCCGCGAAGGGATCAATCAGGGATACAGAAAGTATAAATGCTCACCCCCGAAAGAGGATGCCGCTGAAGAGGATGCCGTGGGGGCCTCTCTCTCGCTATGCTGCGAAAGAGAGCGACTCCTATGAAGTCGATGTCGACGTGGAGACATGGAGAATCTGCAATGAAGATCAACGGGTCAGGTACAATCATAAATCTGAACACCCGAAAGTTAAAAGGGAAATTAAGAACTTTAACTAAAACCCTATAAAATAAATAGGATTTTATAGTTGAAGTCTAATTAAACCTATGAGTTTTATGCGTGCAAACAAAGAGCTCACATTGCAGTATAAACCCTCTTGATGAAATTTTGGTGAAATACCCAAAATACCCCTCGTGTTCAAGGCTAAATTCTAGTCAAGGACACGCTTGAATTGAATCATGATCATCATATTTGTTCATCTAACACCCCTAATATCCCACAATTTTGGCTAACTTTACAAATAAACCCTTTTGTAAAATTTAGCCAATTTTGCAAATAGATCCCTCCACAAATTTCAGTCTAGTTTCCACATACCCTTCTCAAAACTTTGGTCATGGATTCGTGGTCTAAACTTTTAAAATTTCAGCCCTAAAATTTCAGCCTTTTTGCAGATACACCCTTCTACAAATTTTGGGCTGCTTTTTGTAAATAAACCCATCAAACAATGTTGATTCTTTTGCATGAAAACACCCCTCAAAGTTTGGTCAAATAGGTGTGAAATTTCAGCCCCAAATTTCAGTCTACCTTTGCACAAAAATCCCAAATTTCAGTCCATTTTTACATAAAACCCCCTTAAATTTCGGCCATAGTATTGATTTTGCATAAAACCCCCCAAATCTTTGCACATACACACAACCCATCATCAAGAGCCTATCTTTTTCACAAAACCTAACTCATGAGAACAAAAAGCTATGATCTTGACAAATAAATTCATGGCATACCCTCATTACAAGCATAAAGTTTCAATCTTTATCAAAAAATGAGAGAGTTTTTGAGGGGAGGCTTACCCAAATCAAGAAGCTTGAAAACCCAACTCCAAAATCAAACATTGAGCTTGAAGATGTTATGAAACCCTAGCTTTGAGAAGAGAGGATTTTCGGCCAACAAAGGAGGAGAAAAATCCGAATTTTGGTGGAGGTTTGAGGGTTTTTAAGACAAGAGTTCTAATGGGTTTAGAATCCTTGAAGAAAAAGAAATGGAGTTTTTGGATGAGAGGAGGAAGAAGGTGTTTGAGGGGAATAGAATTCTTTTGAAAATTTGGGAAAGAGGGGGAAAACAAAAGGGGAAACAAAACAAAAAAAAGAGAGGAGGGAGAGGTGTCTCGGTTTTTGAACCGAGACACCCAAGGGTGTCTCGGCCAAGGTTGAGAAACCGAGACACCCTAGAGTGTCTCGGCCTTGGCCGAGACACCGGTGTCTCGGCCAAGGTTGAGACACCCACGGGTGTCTCGGGCCCCAGTTGGTCCCCGCATGCCTACAAACCCTGATTTTCTTGCCCGTTTTACCCGTTTTCGACGGTTAATGGATGTTTTGATGAAAATCGACACCAATCAACGTGAGACGTTCAAAACCCTAAGGTCAACGCCAGTCAACGCGTAACCCTAAGTCAACGCCAGTCAACGCATTGCGATAAAAAAGTCAACGAACGGCGTTCAAAACCCTAAGGTCAACGCCGGTCAACGCGTAATCTTAGGTCAACGCCGGTCAACGCGTTGCGATCAAAAAGTCAACGAACGACGTTCAAAACCCTAAGGTCAACGCATAACCCTAGGTCAACACCAGTCAACGCGTTGCGATCAAAAAGTCAACATACGACGTTCAAAACCCTAAGGTCAACGTCGGTCAACGCGTAACCCTAGGTCAACGCCAGTCAACGCGTTATGATCAAAAAGTCAACGCGAGTCAATATATCATGACGGAAATAGTCAGTTCAAAGTCAACCCAATGACGCGAGCCAAACTCAACTCACCGGTGGTAGACTCGAGACTCCGACGATGGCCAGGCGATAAACGCAGCGCCGGAAGGACTTCGGCTATTCGTCAAAGCATCGAATAGACTAAAAATTGAAGGAGCCAATAGTTGAAGCTAACTACAGGTCCTTTACACCGATCGAAGGCTAGACCAATCATATCCAAAGTATTCTAGCCTCTTCTATAAAAGAAACGAGTTTGGAACGCTTTAGAGGAGGTATCTGTAGGCATTGAAAATTACCTATAGGTCTCCACGAACCGCTCAGCGTTAAGAAAAAATGATGAACATCACTATCTGGTTCACAGAAGCTTGATTGATATCGGTGAACGCTTAAAGTGAATCGACGAACTACGTAAAATAACGGAATTTCAGAATGACGAAGACACAAACTGATCGGGAACCTCGTGTCATTCACAAACGGCGAAATACCCTTCGTGTCTCATTTATTCCACAGATGATCTAATCATTGGAGCTTATAGAACTCCTCGTCGGCTTTCCAACGTACTTTGAATCGCTCAAATCTGAGTTCGGATGAAGAAGTTACGGTGGAAACGAACAAACGTGCATAACGGAGTGTCTCAGTCTGAGTTGAGACACCCCGGGGTGTCTCGGCACGAGCGAGACACCCAAGGGTGTCTCGGCCCAAGTTGAGACACCCAAGGGTGTCTCCAGCCCGAATTCCCCCCGTGCCTATAAATACAAGCCTCAGAGCCTTATTTTTTCAGATCTGGAATTTTGTAGAATTGGCGAAGCCCTGTCGGACCGAAGATTGATCGAGTTCTTCAACGTAAGAGAGAGAAATTCTTCAGATCTGCATCACCCGCATCCTTTCTATCCTTTCCTTAGGATTATCCCGTTGCGATAATCCTAAGAAGAGCAATTATCTCGCCGTTGCCGAGATAAGCGCTTCTGCTTCTAGATTCCTTCGCGGATTGACGGAGTTCCGGATCTGATCTGATTGTCATGTAGTCCATGGACATCGACGTCCCCGTCACCGGCTAAAGACCCACGCAAGCAAGAAACGACGAACGGATCTTGTGACGGATCTTGTGTTATTTTCGAAAAGTTGTAATCTTTCATTTTTCATTCCTTTTATTGAATATTTTTAATTCTTTATAAACAATCCATATTATAATGAATTCAACAATGAATGTAACTTTCTCCGAAAACTGTGGTGTTGGTAATATAAATATAGAATAAAGCCCAAGAGAAAATAGAGAAAAAAAAAATCTAAGGATGAAAATAATTTTTTTTCAAAAAATGAAAATTATCCTTGTTTTCATTCGGAGTTAAAAGTTCTTTAGGGCCTGTTTGGTACATTTCTAAAAAAAAGGAAAACAGAAATAAAGAAATGAAATGATTTCAAGACATTTCCAGTGTGTTTCCCAGTTTTTATTTATTTAAATGAAATGATTTCAAGACATTTCCAGTGTGTTTCCCAGTTTTTATTTATTTTGTTTGTTTCACAGTGAAATCAACCCCTTGAAATGTATTTCTTTGTTTCCACATGTTTGTTTCATTACTTTAGAAACAAGAAATCACATCCCTATTTACATTTCTATTTCTAATGTTTGGTATGCACAAATACCCCAACAAAAGAAGAGTTGAATGCCAAAACCATGGTGAGCTTACCGCTTCCAAAGTAGTTCACAGCAATAATCCCAACGGAACAAAGCCCAACGGTCATTTTTTAAAAACCGTACACAAGAAAAGAGCTGGCAACGGTCAAGTAAAAACCATCTATATATTGTGTCCACTTGGATGAGTAATTTACAGTTGCAGCAAAGCTAGAAAGCTCCAACAATTCATAGAGCCTCTTCATTTTGGTGCCTTCTTCAAAATTAAATTACCCTAGAAAGCTCCAACAATTCATAGAGCCTCTTCATTTTGGTGCCTTCTTCAAAATTAAATTACCCAAGGGCCTTCTTCTTTGACAGTGCTTAGCCATGGCCCCAAGGGCCTTCTTCTTTGACAGTGCTTAGCCATGGCTGCTGCCCAAAGAGGTATGCACAAATCTCCTAAGATAAAATACTTATGCAATATACCAACACCATTGAAGCTGTGCAAAGTGGGTTCGAACAAGGGCAAATTTTTTTGGGGTTGTGCCAAATACCCAAATAGATCATGCAAATTCTTTAGGTGGGCCGAAGATGAGAAAGAAATCAAAAATAGCGAAACCAGAAAAGAAGAACCTTCTCTTCAATCAGTGTCGAAATTAAAAGAGCTGGAAACAAAGCATTTGCGAAGAGAATTGAAGCATGCAATTGAACAAGTTGAATATTTGAAAAAATGTATTGTAGTTTTGGGGCTATTCAATATTTTCCTTGTTCTTGTAAACATTATAATCTGCATCTTGAAAATATAAAGAAAATGTTTTGTGTAAACATTTTGGTTAGAAGTTATAATGCAATTTAACTTTTCTGTTCTCTTTGTAAAACAAGGCTATTCCAATACTTAACAGGCATGTAAATGTCAACTTCTGCATATATATATCATCAGAGAAGCATCACTAGGTTTGTTAAGCAATTGTGCTCAGGTCTACGTCAACTTCATCACATATTCATCACCAAGTTTGCAAGACAATGTTGGTTGCATTCCACAATTTGGACGACCTCGCCATATCATTGCATGTAATTTTTACTGGTTTAGAATATCAGAAAACATGACATTCATCACTGCACAAATAGGGACTGAGCAAAACAGAAAAACCAGAACACAACAAAGCTTCATTGTTTAACCAACTGAAAGATAACAAAAATTCAGCTAATAAACAAAAGGTTTCCAGCAGAGAGGCAACTGCGTAGTGAATAATGCCAAAACCGTCAAAAATAACAGAGGGAATCAGCACATGCTAGGATAAGCAAGCACAACATTTTCAACAACGTATTCTACACCATGTTAAAACAGCATGCACAATTTGATAACTGAATTTGTACATAGAAAAGAGGAAGTAGTCCCTAAGTGCAGTGTGTAACCAAAAATAAGACCAAGACGTATGAACAAGTGCTTAGATAAACGAAAGTGTCAAAACAGTACAAGGCAGTAGCACATGTAGTAGTCAAAACAGCACAAGGCAACAAAGACCAAGTAGTTTATAAGTGGTTTATAAAAAAAAATAACAGTCAAAACAGTACAAGGCAACAACACATGTAGTCTAGCATGCACAGCAATTTCAACAGAGTGAGTTGAGATGGGTTCTGAAAGCTGCTTTATGAAAGTGATGTATAACCAAACAATAATAGAGGTATGAACAAGTGTTTAGATCATGCAAGAGTCAAAACAAGTGAGAAAGATATCATATATAATAAGGCATGCACAACATTGCACAACAAAGTGAGCTGATAAGGGGTGTCAAAACATCACAAATAAACAGCAGTGAGGCCAAAAGATTGAATCAGGTTTTGTGCTCAAATAGGAACCTACTTCATCACATATCCATCATCAACAAGTGCTGAGATAACCGAAAATGTTGTGAGACAGCACAAGGCAGTAGCACATATAGCTACGCATGCACAACAGTGTACAACAAAGTGCTCTTCGAGAGGTTTCAGAACTGCCCAAGAATATAGCAGTTTGTACGTAGGAAAGACCAAGTAGTTTATAAGTGGTTTATTAAAAAAAATAGTCAAAACAGCACAAGGCAACAACACATGTAGTCTAGCGTGCACAACAATTTCAATAGAGTGAGTTGAGATGTGGTTTGAAAGCTGTATTATGAAAGTGATGTGTGTAACCAAAAAATAATAGAGGTATGAACAAGTGGTTAGATCATGCAAGAGTCAAAACAAGTGAGACAGATATCATATATAATAAGGCATGCAAAACATTGCACAACAAGTGAGCTGATAAGGGGTGTTAAAACATCACAAATAAACAGCAGTGAGGCCAAAAGATTGAATCAGGTTTTGTGCTCAAATAGGAATCTACTTCATCACATATCCATCATCAGCAAACGATTGCATGACAATGTTGGCTGCATGCCCGATAATACTAGTGTTTTCATAGTTGAATAAGAATATCATAAAGTGTGGATAGGGCTGCCTTGCCAAATGATTGTCTGCAATAAATGCTGGGTAAGAATATCAGAAACCAACCCCACTCATCATTGCACAAATGTGGTTGCTTGATGTTTCCCAAAACCTAAAACCCAAAACTAGCCATGAGTCACAATGGGTGAAGCTATATGTGCAGAAATAATCAGCTTCAATAGGCGTGGGGAAAGCATAAAGTGTGGCAGTATATCAAATCAGCTCAAGAGCTGACTGAAGGTCTCTGTAGAGGATGAGTAACGTGCTCTCAAATATATTACAAACATACCAGATCTAGGAGTTTAACAAAAAAATAGCCTCATGTTTTTTGCTCGCGCAAAATCTATATGGTAATTGCTAGCTCCCCACCGGTCCTACAAAATATATAACCAATTAGCAAGGATGAATCAAAAGTTCATCACAAGTATAAAAGCACAAGTATAGTGTAAAATCCTACCTTCACCCACACTCATTTACTTCCCCCTCCTTGCATCTGCATGAAATTGTCCAACAAAGCCCTTTGGCCAAAGTCACTCTTACCTATAAAATGCCTCACTTTGGTTTCATTTTCAAATGTGGTATCATAAAATAGCTCCAGGACTTGTATATGGTAAGTTTCTTTGTACCTAAAGATGGCTGTAGACAATTTCTCAGTCCAGTGTTGATTAACAAGATTGAGAGATGAGGAAAAGTGTTTAACTTCATCCACCATCCGTCACGACCAACATCTATCTTTCTCGTGCGACCTTTCACCGATGGTATTTTTTTATGGTAGTCCTTTCTGGAGGCGTTATCATTGTTGGTTTGAGATTAATTATCTTCATCTAAAAAGTTAATTGTGGGAAGGGACTTCTGAGGCACAGACATGCTAACATTTTGATCTTCGTCATCATCTCCAAGGTTGATTGCATCGTGGCCCCCAAATTTCTCCATCGAGGCCTTGGCAAAGTTACCTCTTGCTTGATCATCCCCACAGATGACAGCTAGGTTCTCATAATGCTTCAGCGGCTTATTTATGTAATCTTTAAGCCTACTCTTATTTTTATCCTGCATGTCATCAATATCCAATTCAGTATAAAAAAGCGTATTTATTTGTTTGGTCAAATGAATCAACATTTTGAAGATATGCGCGCTTCATTTACCTCATTCCATGTATCAAAGCTCTCGGGATCCAGCATGATTGTTTGTGTTGCCTCATCCCAACCTGCGCCACTGATATTACGCGTAGCCTGCATGTCTTGAAACCAAGAATGAATTTTTTTCATATGGTTAACAACACTCTTGGTAGCAAATGATGTACCAAATTGCTTGTTTACTTTAGCAGCCATCATTGCAAAGGCATGTTGCTTAAATTTTTTTGTCTGGTTTAAGGCCAAACCTTGCCAAATTGGCCAAAAAAGGTATGAGCACGTCATCGTGAGCAGGGGTCCACCATCTGGTTGGGGACCCAGATGAAGCTGCTTCACCACGTGGTATTTGTCTTTTCTTGTGGGCCACAACCTTAAATTTTTTGGGTGAACTAGCTGAAGTGGCTACTACTTCATCCCTTTCCAACCGTTTTTTGCTACCTGAATCAGAAGTAGTCCCTGTAACACTAGTTGGAGACTAAAAGTAACCGGAGGAATTGGAGCCTTGAAATGGTTGTGGCAAAGATGGGGCGTTACTGAGAATGTGCATGTAAGATGAAATGGGGTGAGGCATAGGGAAAAAGTTACCATCGGTATGCGGAGCATTGGGAAAACCAAAGGGTGATTGCACGTAGGGGGAGGATGGCTGGAATATTGGGTTGAATGGGTGATTGAACCCACTGCTTGATGGAAGCACGGGAGAGGGTGGTTGGCTCCTAGCCGTTCGGGAGTGAGTGGTGGTCCTCACGTTGGCCAAATCATGCACATCATTGTTTGCATTATCAGCCATATCCTATAGTCCAACAATTCATATGTTAGTCCAAAAAATATTAAGAAGATGGTATTTTAAATTGACTGCTTTGGAATAGAGCAATAAATGTTGTGAGACACATGAAAGCATAATACAAAAGATAACTAAAATAGTATTAAAGTACATGACATAAAAGAGGAATACAGGATATCCTGCACAATAACAAGGTGTAGATTGATGCCCTAACCAATAAAGAAGTCACACAATTGGATATAACCAACACATGTTAATGTAGCAACAAACACAGAGTGCGAAATAAGTTACAATAACCACAACCATAATAAACTAAGAGCAACTACAGGAATCATATAAAATCACACCGCAGACTCAGTCGTGTCACCATGTCGGTATTTACAACAATAGTCAATCCACATGTCCAAAGCGATTTGATCTCTGCGAGATCTCCACTCATCCTTTGAGGCTCCTTGTTCTCTAACAGTTTGGGACTGCAAGAAATCAATAACGTTTTTATCTTCATTAATATCCAATTCAGTATCATCCTCACAAATGTCGATATTCTCATTCAACAAGTCATCGTCTGGGTCCACTATTGCAATGTAGTTATGGAGAACCGTGCATGCCAAGACAATGTCGACTTGGGTCTTGAAGGGGTAGTGGGGTTTTGCTGTGAGAATCTTGAAACCATTCTTCAATATACCAAATGTAGCTTCAATCCTTGACCTTAAAGAGGAATGTCTAAGATTGAATAACTCCCTCCTATTTTGAGGTGTTCTCCCCGAAAATTCCTTTAGATGATAACGGACGCCACGATACGGGGATATAAATCTCGGCTGGGTTGTGTACCCCGCATCACAAAGGTAGTATTTACCTACATAATGCAAAGTATTTTAATAAGATATGACTTAGTAAGTATTAGTGCGGACTACTAGTCTAATGAGCATTTACTTTTTGAGTTTTTGAGATTGTTACCAGTGTACACCCGTAAGCCATAAGGTTGTGGTCTAGATAAAGCATCTTGAAGGATTCTATAATCGTTAGCCGATTCCTCCCACCCAGCTAGAATGTAGGTAAACATTTTGTTTGGTGTGCAAGCCACAAGAATATTTTGTGTGACACATTTGTGCCCTCTGAAACGCGCAACAAGTGAGGCAGGTAGCATAGCATCCACATGTGTCCCATCTATCATACATATGCAATCCTATAGAATTCAAGTTGCTATGTTAATGTAATGATTGAGTAGTTAAGAGATTCATTTGCGCTAGTAGGTAGAGTGGTTGTTATACCTTGAAAAAAAGATAGAAAGATGGATTGTTTTGGATCTCCTGAGGCACCTCATTTGGTGCTTGTTTCATATATCGGCCTTGTATGCACGAAATTGCTTGCAATACTCTGTTGAAGTATCTACTAACTGTCTCCCCTGATCGTATAAATTGCGTTCTCATCATACGATTTTTTGATTTATGACCCAAAATATTCAATGTTATAGCAAGCTGCTCCTCTACAGTTATAAATCTTGAGTCCTTTAGGAGATGATTTGTCCTCATAGTCTTTGCTAGTTTAAGAAAAGCACCCGACCGCATTCTAACAAAGTTTTGATAACTATCACTATAACCGTGATAGATACGACTCATCAACTCTGCCCTAGTTTTTTCATGCCTTAGTCTTTCTGCACTCCGTCCAGATCGTAGCATTCTGCGGCGAGACCTCATTCTCCTAAAAAATGTAACTACTAGAACCATGACAGAAAATGCAGCCCCAGCACACATTCTTATAACGCTCTCTTCATCAATATAATCACCATCCATCTATACAGTATTGCTTAGAAATTAGAATTATACATAAAAACCCAAAAGGATACTAAATAAACAGCTACAAGATATGCTTCTAGTAGTGCTATTAACTTCATAATACCCATTCTAGCCCTGCTTTAATATTAGCTTGCTTAACAAACCTAATCTATGCGCTCATGTTAGTTACTAGGGGATAAGAGCAGAAACAGACAAGAATTAGCCCTGCATTATGAAGTCCACATTTTACGAAAATGCAACAATATGATTAAATATGGGTAAATTATAGATTAAATATGATTAAATATGGCTAAATTACAGATTAAATATGATTAAATATGATAAAAGATGATGCAACAACAAGATCTACTACAAAATTAAACCCCCAAATTACAGAAAATGCGGATCTACTCTCGTAGAAACTAACGCCTAAATTACAGATTTAATATGATTTAACCAAAAAATTCGTGGCACCAACAAAACGATAAATAGCATGCTTTTGGACCTTGGTTGTTAAGATCTACTAATAAAAACCAACTATCAGCTTCAAAAACAAACTTTCATCTTCACAGCCAAAGTAAATATCAGAATTCACATGCATGCACCAAATATTTCTCCTACTGCTTTTGCTACAAAGGAAAACAATCTGAGAAAAAGAGATCGAACATCGACAGGTTTGTAGTGAGCGACACCCCAATAACAGGCAATAATCAGGGTTCAGCACAAGAGGAACCTTCACCTTCTGCAAGATCGCCCTACACAGAACAAGGACAAGCGGTACCTTCCCCTTCTGCTAGATCTAGAGCAGCAACCCAACAAACAACACCGAAACTACGTTCAGTAGTTCTAAGCGCAGGCCATCTTCAGAGCCGACGTTTTTTTAGAAATTAAATTGCGACAAAAAAGAACTGAGAAATGGCGAAACAGAGAGGAAGAAGAAGAGCAGTCATCAATGGCGGTGAGGCTAACGACGAAAGAGGGAAAAGGAGGAAACCCTCTTCAATAACTCCGCCGCTTCGTTTCTCGTGCTCATTGATTAAATATTCGGTGAAGGGACATTTCCTTGCGTTTTCAGCCCAAAACGAGCTGAAAACACAATTCCGAAAAAAGCTGACGTGGACCCCAATTCACAACCTCATTTCTCAAAATTGGTTGGTGAACCAAACATAAGAAATTGAAATTGATGGAAACCAAAATCTGACCTGGCACCCATGTCAGATTTTATTTCTTTGTTTTCACTGGTTTTTGGGCAAAACAAACAGTCCCTTAATATAAACGAAAACCAATTCTACCCTAAACGCTCAATTCATAGCAAATCAATAAATCAAAGAATACTAGCATTTGCTTTTTTTTTTACTACTATTTTATAATGTAACAACAAAAGTGCTCTCCAGCTAACCTGATCATGAGTTTTACGTAATTCCAGCCTTGACGATTTTATAATGTATTTTTTTACTACTATTTTATAATGTAACAACAAAATCGGAAAGTATTGTCTTTGAAGACATTGAAAGAGTAATATACATAATTTCTTGCCATGTGGAGAAATAGAAATAAATACAACTGTGAGCATGTCAGGGTCTCATTTTTAGCATTTGTCTTATACGCAGAAAGAAGTAACCAATCTACTATTATACAGCTGGAATCCTTAAACTCTTTCCGATTAAAGACTGAACCAAGCAGCCATGAAAGTGTTAAGGTAATGAAGAATTGGAAACCAAAGCTTTCAACATCCAAGTTTGAATCTTCTTAGGTAGTTACACAAAAACTAAATAAAAAATTATATAGAAAAAGAAAAACGCTGGCACATGATTTAGTCATTTTTTTAATAGGAAATAAATAAACTCATAATGCAATTAGTATATGTTAACGCAAACATTTACAGGTATAATTAGAATATTGTATCAGTACAATCATCAAGTTGACTTTTGCTTGTTCTCCATGCGGTTTTCTATAGAGGATTACCTATAGGAGTCTTAGTGCATTTGGCCTTCACATGTATGCCAAGTCTCGCATAATGCTAAGTTTGAACATAATACATTGTCCATTCTTTACATTTTTTCCCTCATTTCCATCTTTCCATAATTGATGCCAGCTTTAATAAGTAATTCGTTTTTGTGCGGTGTTGATCTCATTGTTTTATGTCATTTTCGTATAAATTTGTTAATAAACTTTATAGTAAACTTTACCATGGAAACGATAAAATTGCTCTCCAGCTGACTTGATTATCAGTTTTAAGTAATTCTTAGACTAATCAATTGGCCGTATTCCATTAGTTACTTCCCTCTCATTTTTGATGATAAAAGCTTGTGATCTAAGCTCTTGAAGGAGTTATACGTGACATCATAGCGTGTGTAGATTTATATAGAAATTAATAAAACAACTGTGAGCAGTTCAATAGGATTCTCATTTTAGCATTTGTCATACTTGAATAAATGGCCAACAATATTATTGTTTGTTAGTTAGCATGAAATGACTTTTCAGCAAGCTCAGCAACGGGCAATTCTACTATATTAGTTACTAGTAGCTGGAATCCTTAATAATAATTGAAAAAAAGACTGATCATCAAGTATTAGGTGATGAAGGATTGAGAGCAGCCATAGGATTCATGTTAGCAAATAATTTTGAGGGAGGAATATAGAAGTTGATCTCCTTCGTGGAAATACTTTTTTAAGATAAATGTGAAAAACAACTAAATTTTTTTTAAAATATCATAGTTTTTTGCAGGACAATTTGGAATCTCTGAAGATGATATTTCAGAGACAAAAATATTCTAAACAGCTCTCATGATCTGTTAGAAATATTAGCTGTTTAGACAAAAATGAAAATTAGTTTGAACAGTTAATAATTATTAGATAATGATGGGTTATTATTATAACACGGATATAATAAATAATTCAAACGAGAATAAGTAAAGGTTAGAAATACGGTCTGATGATCGAAACGTGCAGAAAGCACTGTCCCAAAAATCTAATTGCCCCCTCTCGTACAGGGCTACATGGTAATGAATCTTGGAGATACGACGACCCTCGGTCAGGCGACCTTCTTCTCGTCGGCACGAGCTTCAAGAAGGCTTTGCGAACTCTTCACGACTTTCAGGGAACCAGCGTATAACAGCAAGAAAACTTTGTTTTGAAGAGAAGAAAAGAAGCGAAACTCGTTTTTTTGATTCAGTGTCTATAGCCCTCGCAGGTGTGTTGGTTTTTATAGAGGAAAAAAAACAGCCGTTATCCACAAATCCCGCCCATTTATTTAGCTAGCCATTTTCATTTTCGCAGCCAAATGATTAACACGTTTTAATTGCTTAGCTTGTTTTAATTGCTTAACACGTTTTAATTGTTCCTATTAGCAAAAAATAAAAATTCAAAATGTAGCAGGTTAAGAGCCCCTCAATCCGGAGCTGTATTCGTGTCCACAGGTCGTGTGCGCGCGCCACCCGACCCGACTCGAACCCGAGCCCGGTCTAGTTGGCGCGCGTGTGTGGTGTGGAGCATAACATTTTATTTTCTTCTAGGCATAAGAGAGAAGGAAAATGCTTATAAACACTCTTCCTTCCTATTCCATTTCCTATGTGAGACTAAACTTTCACACTACAATGTCAAGTTTTAAGTTACACTTATTATAACTCCAACAATCCCCCACATAACTTAAAACTTAAAATAATTCAAAATTAAGAGTAAAAGAAGAACTTTGAAAATTAAGATTGTTGGTTCCCTTATACTATGTAATAGGTGGAGGTACCTTTCGGTTTGAACCTTCACTTAGTGACAGTTGTATAGATCTGTGAGAGCTTTGTGGACTACGCCTTGAACCAGTCCCATTTATCGAATTTCTACAGAAAGCACACATAGTACAGTTTTGAAGAATTCTAAGCGAGTTGTGCTATTATCGACCTTGCACAAGTATCTTTCATGTGTGTTACTAGGGAGCAGCCCTGATCCCATAGTCGCGGCCTCACAACTACACACATATAGGTGAATCCTGATAAGGATGCGAGCAAGTAAGCATCCTGCCTCATGGGTCTTGGATTCATTAAGAGTTTAACTTAACCTTTCACTTACTTTTTTTATGAGCACTGATCATCCTAGGGATGAGAGCAAATAAATTCAGTGCTCCTCACAATTAATTACTCGTCCAGTTTGTTTCTACCCATTGAACCTCTACGAGGTTGGGTTGTCACTGCAGTGATTTTTCTTATGGGCTCAATCCCATCCCCTTCGATGATTCTAGGATAACCAGTGTTTTTCTTTAGATGTACATTAGGATCATATGGAGTAGAAACAAGTCGACAATTTAGATCATAAAAGTTCTTGAGTATTTTCTCTATGTAGTGTGATTGTGACAACACATATCCATTATCATAAAAGTTCTTGAGTATTTTCTCTATGTAGTGTGATTGTGACAACACATATCCATTCTCATTTTTTAAGATTTTAGTGTTAAGAATTAAATCACATGTAGTGTGATTGTGACAACACATATCCATTCTCATTTTTTAAGATTTTAGTGTTAAGAATTAAATCACCTTGACCTAAATCTTTCATGTTAAAATTTTGTGATAAAAAAATGTTTGATTTCATTTATGCTTTGTATGTCAGAGCCAAAAATAAGAATATCATCAACATATAAGCATAAAATCACAAATTTGTTGTTATTATCTATTTTATGATATATACACTCATCTGCTTGATTAATTACAAATCCATAGGATAGTATGATCTTATCAAATTTTATGTGCCATTATTTTGGAGCTTGTTTGAGACCATATAGTGATCTAATAAGTTTACATACTTTCTTCTCTTGTCCAGAAGCAACAAATCCCTCGGCTTGATCCATATAAATTTCTTCATCTAAGTCTCCATTTAAGAATGCAGTTTTAACATCCATTGATGTATTATAATTTTGTGAATGGATGCTAAAGCTATAAGGACTCTAATGGTAGTAATCCTAGCTACTAGAGAATAGACATCAAAATAATCAATACCAGATTTTTGGGTATATCCTTTATCTACTAATCTGGCCTTATATTTATCTATTGTTCCATCTGGTCTGAGTTTCTTCTTAAATACCCATTTGCATTCTATAGTTTTGCAGCCTGAAGGAAGATCAGTTAGTTCCCAAGTATGATTTTGAACTATAGATTGTATCTTATTATTTATAGCTTCCTTCTAAAATAGAGCATCTACTGATTTTATTACATCTTCAAATATAATTGGAGAATCTTCTATAAGTAATGCATAGAAATCTTCATGGACCTTTTCTATTCTAGTTCTTTTACTTCTCCTAGTCTCCTATGGACTTTCTAGTGGTCTAATTTGTTTAGAACTAGTTTCACCTTGGTTAGAACTAGGATCTGAATTGCTAGAGCTAGGACCTGTGTTGTTTACTCTGGTCTTGTAAGGGAAAGTATTTTCAAAGTAATGTGCATCCCTAGCTTTAATTATGGTGTTGTTGGCTATTTTATTAATATCATAGTTGATTATTAAAAATCTATTTGCATTACTATCAGAAGCATAGCCAATAAATATTCCATCTACAGTTTTAGGGCCAATCTTCTTTCTCTTATTCTTAGGTATTTTAACTTTTGCTAAACATCTACACACTTTCAGGTATCTAAATTAGGGTTTCTATTCTTCCAAATTGTGTAAGGTGTTTTATCAGAATTCTTGAATGGAATTCTATTTAGTATATGGCAAGCAGTCATGAGAGCTTCTCCCCACAGATTCTCTGGCACACCAGAATTAATTAACATTGAGTTTACCATGTCCATTAGTGTTCTATTTTTTCTTTTAGCTATTCCATTAGATTGAGGTGTATATGGAGCAGTTATTTCATGAATGATTACATTCTCTTCACAGAATTGTTTTAGTTCATTAGAAGTGTACTCACCACCTCTATCTGATCTAAGTATTTTAATTTTTGTATCCAATTGGTTTTCAACTTCTGCTTTATATATTTTGAATTTGTTTATAACTTCATCTTTGGTCTTACTTAAATAGAGATAATAATATTTAGAACAATCATCTATGAAAGTTACAAAATACTTGTTACCTCCTCTAGATGTTCTTCCAGAATCAAAAACATCACTATGAATGAGTTCTAATATCTCAAAATCTTTATCAATAGTTTTAAATGGTTTCTTAGGAAGTTTGGCTTCTACACATATTTCATATTTTTCACCATCTTTTATATTAAGCTTTGGGATTATATTGAGATGCACCAATCTTTTAATTGAATTATAATTCATATGTCCTAATCTTTGATGCTAAGTGAATGAAGGTTCGATATTCAAAGCCATTGGAGATGCAAGAGTAGAATTCTTAAAATTCAATTTAAAAAGACCATCACATAAAAATTATTTTCCAATAAAGTTCAATCCCTTAGTTATTACAATTTTATTTGATTCAAAAACAAGTTTATAGCCTTGTTGTACTAATAAAGATCTGCTAATCAAATATCTCCTAATGTCTGGTACATGGTGGACATCCTACAGGATCAAAGTCTTATCCGAAGTCAGCTTTAGGTTGATTCGACCTATTCCAGATACAGGAGCCACATTATTATTTCTCATTGTCATAGTTCCTCTACTTGAGATCTGATAAGTAGAAAACAGAGATTGATTAGAGCAAACGTGAATATTCTCTCCACTGTTAATCCACCAATCATTTGCTTGAAAGGTCATGTTTACTTCAGGGGTGAAGAGAATAGACCTGAAAGCAGTCTCAGCTAAACTGAAAATCACCATGTTTACTTGTGACTTATTAGATAGAGGTCCTCCCTTCCTAGGCTTGAGTGGTTCTGTTTTCTTGTAGAAGTAGTCCTTAGCAAGATGGTTGGTTCGTCCACAAATAAAACAGGCTCAACGTTCAGCTCCTTCCTTCTTTTGAAAGTGGACAGGGTTCTTATTTTGATGAAAGGATTTCTTCTTTCCTTCTTTTGAAAGTGGACAGGGTTCTTATTTTGATGAAAGGATTTCTTCTTAAATGTTTTATTTTAATTTTGGTGGAAGTATTTTGATGAAAGGATTTCTTCTTAAATGTTTTATTTTAATTTTGGTGGAAGGGATGTTTCTTGTGTTAGGGAAAGGGTTTAGATTCAACATTGTTTACTTTGGGTTCTTTAGGTTCGGATTTTGTCACATTTTTCTCCCTGGGTCTATGTTGTTCTTCGATTCTAATGGCATTCAACACTTGCTCTAGGGTAAGATCTTCTTGGGTGTGGTTAAGGTTTTTGGCAAAATCTGACCAGGACTCGTGAAGTTTGTCTATAAGGCATGCTATCTGAAACGTTTAATCTAAGATAGATCCATTTATTTTTAGTTGGTGAACTATATGTTCGAATTCATAAATTTGCTCATTCATTGGTTTATAATCTACCATTTTGAATTTGTTAAAGTCTGAGGCTTTAAATCTTTTAATTCCCGTATCATCTAAACCATACTTTTTCTCTAGTATTTTCCATAAAACTTAAACATTAGTGATAGTATAATATATATCATATAACCTATCAGATAAGGCTCCTAAGATTCTGTGTAGACAATGATACTCTATTTCTTAATGTGTTCTCGGGATATGAATGGAATCTGTGGAGGAAGATGAGGAAGATTGCCTAGTAGTTTGTCTACATGAAGATGGGTTGTCGGGTTCTATGTCAGTTATTAGATTTAGAGTTGTTAACCAAAATCTCATTTGGTTTTGCCAACGACGAAAATTGTTCGCATCAAACTTCTCTGGTTTAGCCAACATAATTTCACTTGTAGCCATAATCTGATGATGAATGAATAAATTTGTTATTATAATGCAACAGAGATGATTTAAACATTCAAACAACAGAATCAAGTGTAGCATGTCGGTTTTATAAGATGTAGACTGCATTAACATAACAAACATAATACGAAACAAAATACTAAACATGCTAAACATGATATTATTCTAAATAGCACTATTAGATTCTTGGATTGTTGGAAATATTAGCTGTTTAGACAAAAATGAAAATTAGTTTGAACAGTTAATAATTATTAGATAATGGTGGGTTATTATTATAACACAGATATAATAAATAATTCAAATGAGAATAAGTAAATGTTAGAAATACGGCCTGATGATCGAAGCGTGCAGAAATCATTGTCCCAAGAATCTAATTGTCTCATCTCGTACAGGGCTACTTGGCAATGGATCTTGGAGATACGACGATCCTCGGTCAGGCGACCTCCTTCTCGTCGGCACGAGTTTCAAGAAGGCTTTGCGAACTTTTCATGACTTTTAAGGGAACTAGCATATCACAACAAGAAAACTTTTTTTTGAAGAGAAGAAAAGAAGTGAAACTCGTTTTTTGATTCAGTGTCTATAGCCCTCGCAGGTGTTGGTTTTTATAGAGGAAAAAATAGTCGTTATCCATAAATCCCGCCTATTTATTTAGCTAGCCGTTTTCATTTTCGCAGCCAAATGATTAACACATTTTAATTGCTTAGCTCGTTTTAATTGCTTTAGCTCATTTTAATTTCTTAACACGTTTTAATTATTGAAATTAGCAAAAAATAAAAATTCAAAATGTAGCAGGTTAAGAGCCCCACAATCCGGAGCTGCATTCGTGTGCGTAATGTTGACCCTATAGTTTTAATGATAATTTGTCAAACAATTTATCGCTAATATATTCTCCAGTTTTTGTGTTTATGTTTCTCTTTTCAGGTATTTCAACACACGTTAATCAAGCGTTAAAGATTTAAGTTCATATGTGTGGATTTACCTAGGTATATGTTTGGTTTACTTACATATATTGTATGATTATATCTAAGCTCAATATATGTACACTTAACACGATTTTTGACGTTTTCTATCATATAAATGATTTTTCATCAAACGTTGTTACAATAACTTTTATCTCATGATTACAGCTCTTTCATACTTCATTATATACATATAATACATGCACAATATATATACATGTTTACAAGCTCTATGTCAATTTTCAGAGAACCTCCAGAGACTTTTCCGGTCGACCGAAAATTCCGTCGGTCGACCGCCAGCTTTAAATTTTTATTTTCTGAGTTTTTGAGCTTCGCGGTCGACCGGACCGGTCGACCGCCAAACTGTCAGAACTTTACAACGACTAGTTTTTTACAGCTGTTTTGAAACTGGTTTTTTGGTCTTTTTCTTATGTTTTTGCTGTTGTGTTGGGGTGCTATAAATACCCCATTACTGCTCTTCTTCCATATAACTAAAAAATCCAAGTTTGGTGTTTAACAAAATATTGATTGTGTTTAAGAGCTGTTTTAATAGTTGATTTCATCAAATCTGTTTTTCAAGAGAAGTTTTTTTTCTACAACAAGAAGTGGCATTCAATCCTATTGGAATCATCTCTACTGTTCTTCTTGTTTGAGAAGTCTTCTAAACTCTTACATAGCTTGTTAATTCATTTTCATTTCATTTAGCTACATTTATTGAGTTTCATTCACTGTTATCACACACACTTCTTGAGCTTAATATTTTCATACCATATAGTGTGGGTTGTGGGGTGTGATTTAGTGAGTGTGAGCTTCATTGTGTTCTCACTTGTTATTTGAGAACAAATCATTGTATTTAACTTTTATTTGTGAGAATAATTTATAACACACTTGTACACCGAGAGAAGTGTGAGGCGAGACACGGGGTCGAATCCAATAAGAATGGCGTCGATTGACGAACCTAGGAGAGGTAGTAATCGAGCACTTGAGGAGGAGGACACGGGGTAGGTTCCTACACTTAGTGTGTAAAGTGTGATTGCATAGTGTTTGTGTAGTGTGAAAGTTTTCGATGATCTTGTAAACCGAGTGTGTAGAAGTTCCGACTTTCAAACCGGATTGTGATAGTGGATATCTCCTCGAGGTGAGGAGCGGGGACGTAGGTCGCGGTGACCAAACCTCGTAAACATATCGTGTGTTTGTGTTTTGCTTAGCGTACATTCTATTCATCATTATTGTTCATATCCATATCATATTTCTTCTTGCAAGAACAAATTGATCAACATATTTTTAATTAGCTTTTAATTGGGATTAGATTAGCATAAGACCCTAATCACCCCCCTCTAGGATCTAACAATTGGTATCAGAGCTTGATGCTCTTTGATTTAAGAACTAACCGCCTTGAGTTAAAAATCCAAGTTATTGTATTTGTGCTAATCTAATTTTGATTACATTGTGCTTCTTGCATTTCATCTTTATGGATATGTATGATTTATCATGCTTAGGATATGCTATTAATATTGCTCCTCGTTTGGATATTTTTCCCTATGCTCAATGGCGTATTAGATTCAAACTTTTCGTTCAATCTAATCAATTTGATTTATGGGAAATTATTGAGGATGCCTATGTTGTTCCCATTTTGGAAAAATCCAAATGGTGTGAGAATGATAAAAGATTATTTAACATGAATAAGCTTTTGTTATAATATTTGATTAACGTTTTTCACTCATCGTTTTCTAACAAATTTGCTAATTTTGATAGTGCTTACACTTTATGAAAACTTATTGAATCACATGAAGGGAAATTGGAGGCTATTCAACAAGCGTTGGAAAATCCTGCTTTGAGTTCTAAGGAAGCATCATCTTCATGTACAATATCACTAGGTGATAACCCTAGTGAGGTATGTGATAACGATGATATTATTACTTTTGATGAACTTGCTCTTGAGTTTGAAAAATTACACAATTGCTATATTGATGTAAAGAGTAAGTATGTTAATATGAAATACACTCATGAAACACTAGCTACTAAGTTTAATTTTATTGCAAATGAAAATATAATTCTTAAAGAATGCAATGAAAATTTGAAAATTGAAAATGCTAGTTTGCTTCATGAAAAACGTGATGCTATGTTAGAAGTAGATAAGTTGAAATCTATGATGAGTAATCTTGTTTATCCTACTTCTAGTAGCAATGCTTGTATGCACAATGATGAGTTGAATCAAATAAGAAAACGAATATCTACCTTAGATTCAACACTAAACATTTGTATTGCTAATAATAAAAAGCTTATGGACTTATGTGCAAAGTTCAATGTTAATTCTTCTAAGAAACCTATTCACTATGCACATATGTATGACAAAATTCACAAATGTTCTATTTGCGGTCTTAAAGGCCATTTAGTTCAATTTTGTCATAATGCACCAAAAATTGATAAGCCTATTCATGATTGTGCATCCCATCAAGCTTCTTCATCACATACACATGTACACACACATAGTGTAAATCATAAACATGCTCATGTGTATAAATATGATTATTGTGGTCGTTTTGGTCATTTGGCCATGTTTTGTTTTAATTTGAAAAGAAATTCTCGTTTGCAAAATAATAAATCTATTTTTGCAAATGAACCACGTGCATTCCATTTCGGTCAACGTAAACTACTCAAACATCTACATTGCACAAATTGCAATCGTATGGGTCACGTTTACAATTTTTGCTTTGATCGTATCGGTGCATAAAATACGCCCAAACGGGCTCATAACCCTAGGGCCTTGAATTTAAATGATAGGGGTCATGTCCCAAGTTCTAGTGGTACCAAAATGATTTGAGTACTAAAATGATTTTTATATCATTTCTTTTGTTTTTAGTGTTTTATTTTGAATAATTGGTTTTTTTTGAGTTTTAATGACAAATTATATTTTTTTATGCTAAAAAGAATTATTTGTATGATCTTATAGTTAAAAACATTTATATATATTTTATAAAACATTTTGTATATTATAAAACAAATTTCTTAAAGGTTTAATTTGAAAATCTTTCAAAATCAAGTTTTTAAATTGTCTGCACATTTTATTTTCTCGCGGTCGACCGACCCGGTCGACCGACGAAGTCTCTGTAAGTTGTTTCGGTCGACCGTGTCGGTCGACCGACAGAGAGTTTTCAGCATCGATTTTTTTGAGTTTATCGGGTTTCGGTTTTTTATGAATAACTATTTTGGACCCGAACTCTTCACCACCATTGATCCAATCATTGAATCAATCCCAGCCCTTCCTTCATCCTCTCTATGACCCAACTTCTCATTTCTTCCCCAATTCGAAATTTCTCCCCAAATTCGTCGATTCTCTCGGTCGCCTGTCTATCGACCGCTGCTCTCATCCTCCATCGATCTCTGTCAGATTTTGTGGGTAATCTCTTCTCTTATCTCTTGATTTCAGTGTTCTTATGTTTATATTCTCAATCTAGGGTTTCTGTTTTAGGGCAGTTCTTAATTTGCTCTAAATTTCCTTTTGTTGTTTTTTCCTTTTGTTGTTTCCAGGGGTTTCTAATTTATACTATATCTCATATCTGATCAAAACCCTAATCTATCATGCCTCCTAAAAAGAGATCAAAACCTGAGTCTAGTTCATCCTCTATAAAAGCTTCTCATTATGAAGATTTTCTGTTGTTTAAATCCCTAGTTAAAAAATATAGGGAGTTGTGCAAATTGAAAATTATTCTAACCAAATATATCAAATTTAATCACTTAACCATGTATGACACTCTCACAATTCTTCATGATGTTGGGTTGGCTAGGCTATTAGATGAGGAAGATAAAGTTCCTTATTATCCTTTTCTAGTTTATCTGTTTTATGCCAACCTGTCTGTAACATCCTCTGCTGATGGTCGTCAGACCATTACTTCATCTGTTAAAAATGTAGTAATATCCTTTTCTGCCAACGAATTTACGGGGATTCTTAAAATCCCAACAAGTGACGTTGACCTCATGTCTATTGAGCTTGGTGATCCAGCTGTAAACCAACTCATGTTTAAGCCCGGTTGCTCTTATCCTATGAACAACAATTCTCTCAATCCAAATGCCAAACTCATTGCTAGAATCGTTGCTCAAAACTTGATTCCTAAAACCGGCAGTTTCGATCACTTTGCTTCTGACAAGATAAATGCTGTGTATGCCATATTTGCCAAAATAAAAGTAGATTGGGCAACTGGGATCACTCTTCCAGTTCTGAGTCTGATTCTGAGGAGGACCCTGCTGATGGCTCAGGCTCTTCTGATGGTGATGGTGATGATGATGGTGATGGTGATGATTGATCTTGCTGATTATTGGAGTTCTTTTAAGTGATTTCTATGCTTATGGTGATGTTCCATTTTGAGTTGTAAAACTTGATATCTATGTTTTTCATTTGAGTGTAATAACTCTATATTAGTGTGGAACTATGTGACTTTTTATGTATGGTTTGATGTCTTGTGAAACAAACTATGTTTATGCAAAACTATGTAGTTTCTAAATTAAATGCTTAAATTTTGTGATTTATTGTGTTAGTTTATCTTTTCTGTGATCAATGCATGGTTGAAACAAATGTTCATGTTTTTTATGGAAAATAAGTTGCTAATGATGAGTTCCTTGATTTATATACTTTTTATGATTATTTTTGATGGATAATTGTTGTTTAGCTCCTATATATGTTCAATAAATGTCATTTATTCAATTTGACAGTGGGAGCTTTTGGTATATTTTTTTAATATGTGCTTATATACAGGGGGAGCGTTGCTCCTATTTTTTTTCTTCTTTTTCCCTTTTTTGATGTTGTCAAAGGGGGGAGAAAAATCCACATATGGTTAACAATTTGACTCATTTTTATATATGGTTTATGTGATCATTCATGTATGATTTATTCATGTTTGGCTTATATGTGGGTTATCAGTTTATAATTCATATTCATGTATAAATTGTTTGCCATCATCAAAAAGGGGGAGATTGTTGACCCTATAGTTTTAATGATGATTTGTCAAACAATTTATCAAGGGGGAGATTGTTGACCCTATAGTTTTAATGATGATTTGTCAAACAATTTATCGCTAATATATTCTCCAGTTTTTGTGTTTATGTTTCTCTTTTCAAGTATTTCAACACACGTCAATCAAGCGTTAAATATTTAAGTTCATATGTGTGGATTTACCTAGGTATATGTTTGGTTTACTTACATATATTGTATGATTATATCTAAGCTCAATATATGTACACTTAACACGATTTTTAACGTTTTCTATTATATAAATGATTTTTCATCAAACATTGTTACAATAACTTTTATCTCATGATTACAACTCTTTCATACTTCATTATATACATATAATACATGCACAATATATATACATGTTTACAAGCTCTATGTCAATTTTCATGTTCACGAAAAATAGGTTTTCTGAACACTTTTCAAAAACAAGGAGTTTTCACAAACGAAAATTGATTTTTCAAAAATTCCTTTTCAAACATGTTTATTTCATCATTTAGAAACTTTCCCCAAAGTTTCACTATTTTTAGATTTGATTTGTTATTTTTAATGAATTTTCAAAACAGCCCGAAAACCTGTCAATATGCAGCATATCAGTTTTCGGTCGACCGGTGCGGTCGACCGACAGTTGTATTTTCCTGAGCTGCTCTGTTTTGTGCTCGCGGTCGACCACACCGGTCGACCGAGAGAACCTCCAGAGACTTTTCCGGTCGACCGAAACGACCGCCAGCTTTGATTTCCCATTCTCTGTGCTTTTGAGCTTCGCGGTCGACCGGACCGGTCGACCGCCGAACTGTCAGAACTTTACAACGGCTAGTTTTTTACAGTTGTTTTGAAATTGGTTTTTTGGTCTTTTTCTTATATTTTTGCTGTTGTGTTGGGGTGCTATAAATACCCCATTGCTGCTCTTCTTCCATATAACTCAGAAATCCAAGTTTGGTGTTTAACAAAATATTGATTGTGTTTAAGAGCTGTTTTAATAGTTGATTTCATCAAATCAGTTTTTCAAGAGAAGTTTTTTTTTTCTACAACAAGAAGTGGCATTCAATCCTATTGGAATCATCTCTACTGTTCTTCTTGTTTGAGAAGTCTTCTAAACTCTTACATAGCTTGTTAATTCATTTTTATTTTATTTAGCTACATTTATTGAGTTTCATTCACCGTTATCACACACACTTATTGAGTTTAATATTTTCATACCATACAGTGTGGGTTGTGGGGTGTGATTTAGTGAGTGTGAGCTTCATTGTATTCTCACTTGTTATTTGAGAACAAATCATTGTATTTAACTTTTATTTGTGAGAATCACTTGTAATACACTTGTACACCGAGAGAAGTGTGAGGCGAGACACGGGGTCGAATATATCCAATAGGAGTGGCGTCGATTGACGAACCTAGGATAGGTAGTAATCGAGCACTTGAGGAGGAGGACAATCCAATAGGAGTGGCGTCGATTGACGAACCTAGGATAGGTAGTAATCGAGCACTTGAGGAGGAGGACACGGGGTAGGTTCCTACACTTAGTGTGTAAAGTGTGATTGCATAGTGTTTGTGTAGTGTGAAAGTTTTCGGTGATCTTGTAAACCGAGTGTGTAGAAGTTCCGGCTTCCAAACCGGATTGTGATAGTGGATATCTCCTCGAGGTGAGGAGCGTGGACGTAGGTCGTGGTGACCGAACCTCGTAAACATATCGTGTGTTTGTGTTTTGCTTAGCGTACATTCTATTCATCATTATTGTTCATATCCATATCATATTTCTTCTTGCAAGAACAAATTGATCAACATATTTTTAATTAGCTTTTAATTGGGATTAGATTAGCATAAGACCCTAATCACCCCCCCCCCTCTAGGGTCTAACACGTAACACGTTTTAATTGCTTAGCTCGTTTTAATTGTTCCAATTAGCAAAAAAAATAAAAATTCAAAATGTAGCAGGTTAAGAGCCCCTCAATCCGAAGCTGCATTCGTGTGCGTCCTGCCCATTTATTTAGCTAGCCGTTTTCATTTTCGCAGCCAAATGATTAACACGTTTTAATTACTTAGCTCGTTTTAATTGCTTAACACGTTTTAATTGTTCCAATTAGCAAAAAAATAAAAATTCAAAATGTAGCAGGTTAAGAGCCCCTCAATCCGGAGCTGCATTCGTGTGCGTAACACGTTTTAATTGCTTAGTTCGTTTTAATTGTTCCAATTAGCAAAAAATAAAAATTCAAAATGTAGCAGGTTAAAAGCCCCTCAATCCGAAGCCGCATTCGTGCCACCCGAGCCCGAGCCCGGCCCGACTGGCACGCGCGTGAGTGGTATGGAGCATAACCTTTTATTTTCTTCTAGGCATAAGAGAGAAGAGAACTGCTTATAAACACCATTCTTTCCTTTTCCATTTCCTATGTGGGACTAAACTTTCCCACTACAATGTCAAGTTTTAAATTACACTTATTATAACTCCAACATGATCTTGGACTCGATTCCGAAAAAAACTCTAAACATACCAAATGACTATGGATATGTATGCCCATTGGTATAGGGACAAAATGACAATTTTAGAATTTTTTTTAAAACGTCCTTTTGGGTTTTTGGTCATACACAAAGGGTTTCGTTAGTTTTTAAAATGTCAATTCATCTTAGTATTCTCTCAAATTTGGTTGTTATTCCATATTGGGTAAATATCACGAAGCCCCCCTAAAGTTGGACCCAATCTGTGAAAAACACCAACTTTGTAAATATCACTTAACTCCTCGAACCTTTCAAGCTTGTCACAGGACCCGCAAACTTAGAGTTTTTTCAAATTAACTCCCCAAATGGCGCGAGTCCCAAATGTACTAACGTACCTCCAGGCCAAAAATTTATAAAAAAAATAAAAAAAAAGATAAAAAAGTTAAAAGGGAGAAACTGGACCTCCATCCTAGGCAAACACGAGAAGAATGGAGGAAAACCAATTCTGGAGTTATAAAAAAAGATATAAAGATTTTTTTTTCTATTAGGAGATTTACTATTTAGTCATTCAATACATTGGTGTGTTATCTGGTAAAATTTAGGATGGTTAACTGTCATTTTCGGGGGTGTATCTCAAAATTTGCCAAATGCAAGTTACCTTTTTCTTTTGGGGATTATGTCCATCCAATATTTTGCGGTGTGATTACTTGAGTGGCCTTAATGTTATTGGCTGAACTATACTAGTAGCATTCGGTAATCCTAAGATTATTGTTATTAGAGTTATCAGTATAGTCTCATCCAATAACATTATGGTTATCCTTTAAAAATATAGATATATAATCCTAAGGTCACATGTGTAATTATGTCATACTACAAAGTACCGGAATGTAAAAAAAAAACTCTTTTTGAAAATTTATCCTTTTTTCTAAAAGTGCCTTTGTGCTGGCTATCGGTTGGCACACGCCCGGCAGGGCTCCAGGCTGCGGATTCAGCAATTCCGACAGCAGACAGCGCACATTTTTATATTTAAGATAAAAAAAAAACACGCTTCACGAATAAGAAAACATTTTCTATATAATTTGGAATTTATAGAGTATAACCAGTCTCTTTTAGGACCTCCACGTGGTCGCAGACAGCATCCTTTTACCACTAAGGAAATGTTTTCTAAATCCGACGGGAAACCGTTCACGAGAGAATATGCGACGTCGCCTGTAGCTCATTCTGCGACTACAGTACTATTGCAAAGGTCTCAGATTCAAAATCAAATCTGATTTAAAAAAAAAAAAAAGATAACAGTGTCAATAACGCAATCGATTAGTACGAGTACTCACACTAAACCAACAAATTTCTGTCCAATTTAAAATTGTGGGTAAAGCGTGGCCGTCGGACTCTGATTACTTGGTATTTAGCCATGTTAATATCGGATTAGGATAGATGGATATTACTAATATTTTTACATGCACATCGTACATCTTTATTCAGGAAAATTAACCGATGTATGGTTTTACGTGTTCGTATCGATCATTTATCGAGCCATCTTATTAATACCGGGTACAATCAAAGTGTTTTCTTTTGTAAGGTATACATGATATTTGTGCGCCCCGCTCGTATACAATATTATTAAAAATCATAGAGAACCACCTCAAAAAGATTATATATATATATATATATATATATATATATATATATATATATATATATTATATATATATATATATATATATATATATATATATATTATATATATGATATAGAGATGAGAGAGATGAGAGAGAGAGAGAGAGAGAGAGAGAGAGTAATGTGTTATCCTTGTCATAGGAGCGAGATTTCCTCCTTGACGCCTCTAAAAATCACATTATTGAGCGACATTATGGATGATCCTCTCGTTGAACTTGATCTACATATTCTAAAACCCCAACACACCAAGTTTTGGGTGAATCCGTCGTCGTTTGACCCTCCATCGAGCCATGGTGAAAGTTCTATTCATTCAAAACCTGTTAAAATTTGATCACGAGTGGGTGAAGGGTCAAACGACGACGCGGTTCACCCCAAACTTTGGTGTGCCTAGAGTTTTAGAATATGTTAGATCAAGCTTCAACGAAGCCGGATCATCCACAATGTCGCTCAATCATTGTGATTTTAGAGGCCGTCAAGGAGTGAAATTCCCTCCTATGACAAGGATACCCATTAATCTTATATTATATATATATATATATATATCTATATATATTATATATATATATATATATATATATAGTATATATAATATATAAGAAAACGGGGAGCGGAGCTGGCAGCGTAGGAATTTCCTGCGCTGCAAGTGTGTATGACATGTGAGCCCACACCGATGTGACTAGATAGAGCGGCGCTCACATGTTCATACACTTTGCAGCGCTAGGAAATTTCCTACGTTGTCAACTCACCTCCGTTCTTTCTCTCTTCTCTCTCTCTCTCTTCTACTATATATATATATATATATATATATTTTCGAGAGCTGATCTTGCGTGGCCATCAGGATTTGACTAGGCAAGCCATGTGCAACGAAAGCCTTAAACCAAATCCAACCCTGCGAGGTTCCGCCGCTGCCAGCCGGCTAATTTTGCAAACCAGCGGCTGCGATCGAAGACCAGAAAAACCTCCTCCCTTCACATTCAATCAACGCCGCAGGATGAGGACAGCAATTATCTATCTGCAGTTGGTGGGGTAACCACTAACGAGTCAAATTAGTCGTTTTTTAGTGGCTAAACAACAAGCGTATAATTAGTATAATTAACTGAATAATAAAATTTTATTTTTAAGCATTAATTCCATAGATATTTGGACTCGTCCGTGTGTTGTCGTGTGAGACGCGGTGTTTCCTAGCGCTTATATCTAGGCCTTGCTGCCTTTTCAAAGCCACGCTCTCTCTCTCTCTCTCTTCTTTCTCTCTCCTCATTTCTCTTCATCTCTCTAGCAAAGCAAAAAACATCAATATCACTAAGAAGAAGAAGAAGAGGAGGAGGAGGAGGGGCTCGATCGTCTTGTTCTCTTTGAGGTTGGTCTCTTTACCCCTCAAAATATATTATCCAAGCCTTTGTTTAATGGATAAACCTCTTAAATCTACTTGTCCAAGATAAATCTTTTTTTTTTTACCCTTATTTTTATGTGCCAATAATGAAATGCGGGGTATTGGTTCTATTGAAGTGACTTGGTCCATGATATATATTAATGTTGAATCAAATAATCATCGACTTTTGGATATTAAGTCCTTTGATGCACCACCGTTAGTATGATGGTTGGGATCAACTGGGTACTTTCTCAAGGCATTAATAGATCAAAAATATTCGTTAGCATCATCTAATTATTCGTCAACATTGTTCTAATGATCGATCTCTCAATTTGTGCATCGCAGATCAATCTATCATCCTCCCTCTGCTTCCACTCAATCAACAATGGATGACCGCGTTCACCCGGCAGACCCACAACCCGAACGGGCCGAACCCAACGCAGAAGAATGCGACCCGGCCCGGCCGAACCCCAACCCGCCCAAACCCGGCACCTACGTGATTCAAATCCCAAAGAGCCAAATTCACCGCTTCCCGCCGCCCAACAAAATGGCCCCAACCTCTTCGAATCCTACAGACCGCCGCCGCCGCTCTCCTCTCGCCGCCGCTCCCCCTGCTTCCGCTGCCTCGCGTACACATTCCTCTTTACCCCTGTCCCTGCTCCTCCTCCTCACCATCACCGCCGTCGGTCCTCTACTTCGTCCTCAGCCGAACTTCCCTCCTACTCCCTCGACAGATCTCGTGTGGCCCCGGCCCAACGACAACATCACGACGGAGGACGCTGCTCCCCGCAGTTCAACATTACCTTGTCCGGGCCCACAACGAAAACAAGAAGATCGAGCGAGTACCGCGGTGGGAGCGACTCGTGGCCGCTTACAGGGTCTGAACCTGGCGCGGCTCTTGGCCTGTTTTCAGCAGGAACGAGGCAATGTGACGTGTTCGGGACGGAGCTTGAAGCGGTTCGGGGGATCAGGGTATCGGGGGCGAATGAGAGGGAGATGGAGTAGGGACGAGGGGGAGGGGCGGCACGTGGCCGTGGCCGTCGACGTGAAGAGCGCCCGTCAGGGTCAGGGTTGGCGGGGTTAGTAGCTGGACGTTTACAGTGAAGGTCGAGTGTGACGTTGTTTTGGATGGGTTGGGGAGGGGGGCGAAGGTTGTGTCCGAGAGTTGCAAGGCCAAGGTTAAGATTTGGTGAATGAGGGGGGATCGAGTTTGTAATTAATACAGATACACAATTGTTTTTTTTTAATTCGGTTTTTTTTTTTGAGAATAATTAGACTGAGGGATCGAGGAATTAATTAAAGAAGAAGAAGATGTTTTTCCTTCTCCAATGATTTTTATTTTGGGAAATTTGAGTAAAATTGACATGAACTAATTGGTCTTGCAGATTGACATTGTTGTAAATAAGGATGTAGAGGTTCGAAGTTTGAGGAGGTAAACTATGAAGTTGATTTTATCTGTGTACCTTTTTAGTAGATTTATGTGACTGTAAATTACCTTTTACTCTCAAAGTTACCCGAAAAATGAAAATGAAAAAGGAAAAAAAAAATAACTGAAGTCTTCTCCGAATTAAGAGCAAGGAAATATCTGTATCACGTTATTTCCGCGTGACATCACAATCTATGGGGAAAATAACGTGTATGCAGCTCGTCAAACATTGTTAATAACTATCACTTGTTTGTCTGTTTTAGATGCTTGCAAGGGCACAATTCATTGTGCGCGTTTTGTTGAATGTTCTTTTGAGGTGTATGAGCTGTGAAAAGCTCGAGAGATACTGATGGGTACAAATACAGTAAGCATAAGGTAAACATTAGTGGGTTTTTATCTGTTTATTTATATGCTAATAATGGAAACACGGCTCAGGAACTTAGGAGCCATATTGGAACCTTTCAGCTATATCCGGGTTACCCGCGGTCCCAATATTAGCGGTTGGTATAGCGGTAACTCTAATCTCATTTACATACAAGGCTTTGTATGATAACATGTTGGAGGTAAGGAGATGTTATAAATTCTAGGTTATGTATAAATCCTAGCATCACTCATTGTTTAATTAAGAAAAAAATAGTAAAAAAAAAGGATAAAGAAAGGTGGGGGAAAACAAAATGAGTATAGAAACAGTCATAGAGATGTATAGGCTGATGCCAGAATTAAGCCTCAGTTGTTCACAAAACCATTTGTAGAGGCCACTTGATAATTTTCTGCAAACGTACGTTGATTCTTCTACGGCGTTGACAAACTCCAAACGTTTAACCCTTCAAGTTAGTATGACGCTAACAGCATATTGAAGAGTCAATAATTAATCTTTTGGGCAAAAGAATAGAGGAAGCTGCAAAATGATTAATCGTTTTTTGAACTTATATCACTTAATTTTAGAATTTTCTTTTTAGGGCAGTGATGTTGCTTATATCTTATCGAGACCTAATATCCATAAAGTCTGCTGACGAACCAAGACCAGTTAATTAGAAAGGACCAAGCCAAAAGAAAAGCTTACCTTTTCATATATGCTCCGGCAATTAAAGTGAACAAATATGATCGGTACACTAACCTCCATATTGCTAAATTGACAGTATAAAAGAGAAAAAAAACAACTCCAGCAAGAAGACGACAAACTGAATATGAATTATAGAGAAAGTATAATGCGGATTCAATTCATGATGTCAAATGTGCACAAAAGTAATGCGAACCCTTTAATCATTTTTTGCTTTATGATTTATGTACTGATCCAATAGTTAATATGGCTTAACACATATTTGCTATCAATTGGGTCCTTTCAATACTTTCTTAAGACATGGAAAGTGTAAGGCCTAGATCGAGAAACAGAGTGTAAGCCCACAGATGTAGATATCTGAACACGCATGCGGTAAGGGGCTATTTGGTTATCCTATTTTTTCAAGGGAAACCTGAAAAAGTGTGGGTCCCTCGGTAGCTTTCTCACTTCCGCACTATATGGTGATGTATCCCTTGAAAGCAAAATCCACCCAAAATGAGCCGTTTTGGACGGAAAGCTGCTATAATGTCAGTAAAAATCATTAAAAAATAAACTCATGAGTTAGCTCACCCTACCACCACCACTTTGTTGGTGATTGGGTGTAACCCAAACCTGTCAGGTGAGCTCGAGGTGACCTTCAGGCGAGCTCCGACTCAGGCGAGGTCGAGCTCGAAGTCCATGCGAGATCTGCAGGTGAGGTCGCGAAGCTTCAGGCGAGGCGACTCATCAGCAGGCGAGCTTGATGTTGAGGTGACCCCTTGTAGGCGAGCTCGGGTCGATCCAGGACAGGTGAACGCGGGCGAGTCAGCTTGCGTCCTGGAAGAACCCCATGCCAAGGCCGGAAGTCGAGAAACCTCACAGGCCGAAGCTTGAGGCCGCTCCCACGCAGGAGAGCGTACGTTTTCTGCCAGACAGGCTTACGGTCACTATTCCTCGGTTGCAATTCCACGCAGCATAGGAGGTATGGTGATACCCGAAATCATCCTGATATCGACGATGAAAGGGAAAGGATCCATTTGTCCTGCCAATTATAGCCTAAGCCAAGAATTTGTCCTCCCGGTCCCCGAATCCGTGCAGGGTATCCTCCAAAAAATTAAGAGAAAGAGAAAGTCATTTACAACAGACGAGCCACCACCATTACGTTCTGGACGGCGGAGATTTCATGATTGCTCCCCTTTCATAGCAGATAGTCTATAAAACATTCGGCGCGCAGGGGTGCGATCCGCGCTAGATAGACGATCTACGCTGAGTTAAAGTTGACTTGCTATAGAGGAACTCATGTATCGTTTGCAAGCAGCTAGTACATTTCCGACCCACATGATGACGTCACGCCGCTCATGATCGAATCTACAGATTCAGAGGTATGCACTGAGCGTTAAGGCCCTAGCGAGATGCATATCAGAGCCAGAAATCATCATGCCGAACTTGTAACGAACGACAACGTCATCTGCGAAACTAAGATAATGCTCTATAAACAACATTCCTGATAGGACAGCGGATTAGGACCGTCCAAGCGGGCAGAGGACTCTAAAAGATTTTGAGTCGCAGAGCACCAACCCACCCCCCTGAGGTTCAAAATGTTTATAGAGAAGAACTGGCGCGCTCTTCACGCCGTTGCACCGAGACGACGTAACTGCCGATGCGGAGGGACTGGGGTGTGGTGTTTGGTGGGGGGGATGCCGCCGCTTCTTGCTTATGCCAAGCTTCAGAAGGCAAGAAGAGGAGAAGTGTCGAGCGCGAACACGCAGAGGAACTGCGCCTTCGTTAAGCGCCTAAAATTGCTTCTTGCAGTTTGTTTTAAATCTGCATTGAGACGTCTTCTTTATCTCCACTTGGTCTGATTTTATTAATAAAACATAAGTCTTATTTTTTTAGCCACTCCCCTTAATTTATCATTGATGTTTCTCTGTTGAATTGTGAACCAACGTCATTAATACTTACAGGATTTTTGGCCAAACCCGTCAGCCCATCAAGCGCGTTTGAGAAATCATTTACCGAACTACCGTCTTGAGCTCGATTAAGGCATGCGATCTGTCTAAATCCGTTTCGCCATGTCACGTTATGCCTAAGAGAGTGATTTCTCAGAGACTTTTTGTGCTATGTGTTGAATACATACGGCCTTTACATTCATGTTTTACGGAATAGGCCTTACCCTCGCTCGGAAAAGGAAATGCGGCAACACGTCGTTAGGTGTTGCACTTATGCGATTTGTTAGCTAGACCCCCAGCCCTTCAACGGGTTTGATGCAGAGGCAAACAAAGCTTTACCTCCACCCAACTTCCG
>NC_033795.1:39283804-39302888 GCF_001876935.1 Asparagus officinalis
CGCTGTTGAGTGTGAAGACGTACCTTGCACCCAGAGTTTCTCAATTATTGTGAATGGTTATCAGATTGTTTAACATCATCAATTCTACCGGTGTAAAGTCTTCAAATTGTAGTCTTCTTGGAGTCATGCAAATTAAATTGTATCATCGCGTATTTTTGATGTGGGATTCAACTATCCTGCAGTTCGATGTTTAGAAGCTAACAGCTTTCAAGCACACCATTGTGCTAGCGTGCGATTTACGCGTTCCTTCTCCATTTCGATCTCCCCGTAGTCATTACGCAGGAATTTTTTGACAATCTTGGAGTTCTTGCATACTCACCCACCATGTCTGTTCTGAGTTTTTATTGGCTCAGAGCTTGTCCTCATCCTCGATCATGGCTGCTTCTCCCCTATCTCGCTAAAAGTCCTCAACAATATTTCTGACCTTTTGCCTGTCAAAAGTAGACTCTATACTTGTCCCGAGACCGTGATTCCAGTCCTGCACAAAAGCACTCGCCCGTCTGCCCCCATCCTTGCAAGTAGCTGTTTCTCTCCCACCAATGGATGACCCCCCGGCGTGGTGCTGGCGTCGGTTGGTCCGGCAAACATGCCCTGTAGTGAAGCGAACGCTCGCTAGTGTTCCTCTTTCGCCTACGCCGCCGGTTTCCGGTAGCAGATGTCTAAAGAGCCTGACTCTCTTCTACTTCCAGTATGCTTCTTTACACCATGGTTCCATCCCTTCCACTAACTCGCACTTCCTGGAGTTATTTTCGCTTCTGTGTTGCACTTGATCGTTCAGTTCTCTTCCTCTCCACGCTCCATCCATGACCTGCAGGTCTCTGAGTGCTACGCAGCTCGTTTGACCAGATCTCGTACCCCTTTCCGGCCATTGCCTGCGCGACTTTCAACCTGAGTATCCACCAACAGACGCTTCCTTCCAACCCCTACTGTTACGTACCTCACTACAGCCATACTCAGTCTTTCTTTACCTTCGGTGCAACTGGTTTAGTTGCCCGCTTTTTAGAAACCTTCCCGCTCCTAATCCCATCACCATAGAAGTCATAGTTCATGATCCTGCACTTCACGCTCCGGTCCCTTTGGTTTACCCTACTGGACGCCTTAAGATCTCTTTCGCCTTGCTCAGCCGTTACGGAGTCCCCCTCGGTCTGAACTATGGGCCCCTTGACACGTTCCTCCTCCTGCCAGCCTCCTGACGCCATTCAACTTAATCTTCACTACACCTGTTGTCAATAATGAGCACCGTGATAGGTGATCACTCCATCCCCTGCCTGTCTCAAGGACTTCCGCTGCACTACTATTCTTGCTCGCCCCCACCTGTACTCCTAGAGAAGCGAGCCCCTGCCCGTGGTTCGTTACACGGGATTATATTCCTCTTCGGCAGGCAATTTCTTTATGAGCAGAGATAGCGCCTTAAACTCAGCATGGGCAACCTCGGTACTCGTCCACCCTCGTTACCGTCCAACACCTAGACTCCCCTTGCTCTCTAAAGAGATATCAACTGCCAATCACTCTCCTGAGGTGAAGCACATTTGGCATTTTCGTTTTGCCTTGCAGTGGCTCGCGCGCTACTTCTGCTCCGTCGCACTCTCTTGCCTCACTTACATCATTCTACGTGGCCCGTGCCGTGTCCGATTTTTGTCGTACTCTTCGTAACATCAGATCGCCTGCTCCTGCCCCTCGGTTTGACATTGTTGGCGATTCTGCCCTGATTAGACCCTCATGCGCGCTCTATCCATCTTCATACTGCCCCTAGGTTGAGATTTCTATGTCTTCTCCTGATTCCTTTCTACTGCACATACTAAACGATTGTGTGATCTTCTCACCGCCCGACACTCTCCCGTCGGCCGTCCCGTCCGGCACTCCTCACTGTAGAACCAGATCAGAAATATCCGTCAAACTTCATTCTCTGTTGGCATCGCACGGACGCTATCTCACAGATGTGCATATAGCATTTGTTTTACGCTTTCGTTTGCTTGTAAGGAAACGTACAAAAGGATCACACTCGTACTTTCTCAGTCAAACTCAATATCAACTGAACTCAATTAGGTCGGGCTGCTACAATTTTTTTTTTAAAATGTAGTAGGGTAACCTAATCAGCAAAGTCTCATAACACTCTATCTTAAACAAAGGGACAGAAACATCACCAAAAAAAACGAAGGACAAGCAGTCAACGACTTAGCTAGGAGAAAGAGCAACACCATTACTAGTACGGTCTTACAAAGAAACTTTAGAGAAGCTAGTAATAGTCAGACTAGCGCGAACTTCACCGTAATAGGAGCTAAGGAAGCAAAGGAAGGAAAGTTCACCAAGGAGACAACCTTTAGAGAGTCAATTTCCACCAAAATCCTCTAGTTCATACGTCGAACAAAGTGAATGCCTTCCAGGACAGGTCAACTACTCCGAATGATCCACAAATATAGGACTTTGATCCCCATAGAATGAGCAACAAATCACCATGTCCATGTGATTCCTGAATAACACCTTCCAAACAATAATTACTCCTTCCAGAGGAACAACAACATTTGTGTGTGAG
Source organism: Asparagus officinalis (assembly GCF_001876935.1). NCBI lineage: Eukaryota > Viridiplantae > Streptophyta > Magnoliopsida > Asparagales > Asparagaceae > Asparagus > Asparagus officinalis. The sequence continues at coordinate 39,286,338 of NC_033795.1, forward strand.
CTTTAGCAAACCAGGAATAGGGGATACCAAGTAGAAGGCGCCATTTGGAAGGGTGATGTGCTACCGAGGACCTTTCGTCAGGGTAATGAATAACCGCATCACAAATGAACTTTGTTTGAACTGATGACTCCTCATAATATTTGAGAGTACTGCCATAAGACCTGCCGTGGACTTTTCCTTTGCAATGTTAAAAGCAACATTGCGGGTTAACGTCAAACAAATAACCCGAGGGCCTTTCTGTCTAGAAATTCAATCGTTCTCCTTCATACCTCCGGCTTCTTCGCGAAAGAGGTTGATACAGATTCTTTTGGTACAGAATTTCTCTATCCGCATCTTCCAAAATCCGAAATCTGATCCATCAAAACTTTCTAATCTCACCTTTCCTTCATCTACGGCCATGCTCCCACTTGAATCTGACTTTTTCTAGATCGTTTAGGGGCTCTGATACCAGTTATTGGGAAATACCTGTGGCTACACTAACCCCTAAAACAGTAAGAACGCAGTATAGAGAAAATACACTAATATTTACGAGGTCATCAAACCTGCCTACAGTCCTCTGCAGCCACATAATTAATTTCTTATTAATCAAAGAAATTACAACGTAAGAGCAGATCTCAAACTTGAGATCTCTCATAAATGCAATACCAACACTGTAGCTACAGTGTTTAATTCCCTCACTTAAATTCTCAACCTCCTATAGTGCCCCTTCTAAATCCTCCCCTCAAATCACGTGTGAGCGCTGGAGAAATAAAAGGGAGAGAGAGAGAGAGAGAGAGAGAGAGAAGAGAGATGAGAGAGAGAGAGAGAGAGAGAGAGAGAGAGAGAGGAAGAAATCGCCGCGCCCCCGGCGTCTAAAATCGCGAGAAGAGAGAGAAGAAGAAGAAGCACAGCTGCTTGAACTCTGGGTTTCTCTTTTATAGGGAAACCCTAACGACAAGTTGGTGATAGCTTAGTCGCCAGCCATTCCTTCGACCTTGCCTGCGTGGGAGGCGCCTCAAGCTCGCCTGTGCGAAGTTTCTCGAGCTCGCCTGCATGGGGTTCCTCGCAGCTCGCCTTGACTCGCGCCGCGCTCTCCCTCTCTCTCTCTCTCTCTCTCTCTCTCTCCCCTTTTATTTTCTCCAGCGCTCACACGTGATTTGAGGGGAGGATTTAAGAAGGGGGCACTATAGGAGGTTGAGAATTTAAGTGAGGGAATTAACACTGTAGCTACAGTGTTGGTATTGCATTTATTGAGAGATCTCAAGTTTGAGATCTGCTCTTACGTTGTAATTTCTTTGATTAATAAGAAATTAATTATGTGGCTCACGAGGACGTAGGCAGGTTTGATGAACCTCGTAAATATTAGTGTATTTTTCTCTATACTGCGTTTCTTACTGTTTTAGGGGTTTAGTGTAGCCACAGGTATTTCCCAATAACTGGTATCAGAGCCTAAAACGATCTAGAAAAAGTCAGATTCAAGTGGGAGCGATGGCCGTAGATGAAGGAAAGGTGAGATTAGAAAAGTTTGATGGATCAGATTTCGGATTTTGGAAGATGCGGATAGAGAATTATCTGTACCAAAAGAATCTGTATCAACCTCTTTCGCGGAAGAAGCCGGAGGGTATGAAGGAGAAGATTGGAATCTTCTAGACAGAAAGGCCCTCGGGGTTATTTGTTTGACGTTAACCCGCAATGTTGCTTTTAACATTGCAAAGGAAAAGTCCACGGCAGGTCTTATGGCAGTACTCTCAAATATGTATGAGGAGTCATCAGTCTCAAACAAAGTTCATTTGATGATGCGGTTATTCAATCTGCAAATGACGAAAGGTGCATCGGTAGCACATCACCCCTTCCAAATGGCCTTCTACTTGGTATCCCCCTATTCCTGGTTTGCTAAAGCTCAACACAAATGTTGTTGTTCCTCTGGAAGGAGATATTATTGGTTTGGAAGGTGTTATTCAGGATCACCATGGACATGTGATTGGTTGCTATTCTATGGGGATCAAAGTCCTATATTTGTGGATCATTCGGAGTAGTTGACTGTCCTGGAAGGCATTCACTTTGTTCGACGTATGAACTAGAGGATTTTAGTGGTGGAAATTGACTCTCTAAAGGTTGTCTCCTTGGTGAACTTTCCTTCTCCTTTTGCTTCCTTAGCTCCTATTACAGGTGAAGTTTGCGCTAGTCTGACTATTACTAGCTTCTCTAAAGTTTCTTATGTAAGACGTACTAGTAATGGTGTTGCTCATTCCTTAGCTAAGTCGGTTGACTGCTTGTCCTCTTGTTTTTGGTCTGTTTCTGTCCCTTTGTTTTTAAGATAGAGTGTTATTGAGGACTTTGCTGATTAGGTTACCCTACCTACATTTTAAAAAAAAAAAATTACAGTCACGACCTAATTGAGTTCAGTTGATATTGAGTTTGATGAAGAAGTACGAGTGTTGATCCTTTTGTCTTTCCTACCAGAAAGGTAAAATGCTATAGTCACATCTGTGAGTAGCTCGTCGGGATGCAACAAGATGAAGTTTGACGATATTTGTGATCTGGTTCTCAGTGAGGAGATCCGACGGAGAGAGTTGGGTGAAGATACAACATCTTTAGTATTGCATACAAAGTCAAGAGATAGAAATTCAACCAGAGGAAATGGATTAGAGGACATGAGGTCTAAATCCAGAAATCCCAACAATTCAAAGGCTATTGAATGTTAGAAGTACGAAAAAATCGGACACTACAAGAATTAGTGCAAGAGTGCACAGAAGAAGTGGGAGGCAAAAGAAAATGCAAATGTTGCTTCCACCTCAGGAGGAGATGATGCATTGATATGCTCTTTAGAGAGCAAGGAGGAGTCTTAGGTGTTGGACTATGGAGTATCATTCCATGCTACTTCTCAAAAAGAATTCCTCGAGAAGTATATCCCTGGAAACCTTGAAAATATATATCTTGGTGATGATCAACCATGTGTCATTATTGACAAAGGTGTAGTGAAGATTAAGTTGAATGGGTCAGAGCTGAAGGATGTCAGGCATATTCCCGACCTAAAAAAGATCTTAATCTCAGTAAGCCAGCTAGCTAATGAAGGCTATACTATGACTTTCTATGGTGATGATTGGAGGATTTCAAAAAGCGCAATAACGATTGCCCGAGGTAAGAAGACTGGTACTCTGTATATAACAGTAGGTGAACGTTGTTTGATCTCAGTTGCAGCAAGCAATGAGTCTTCAAGGCTGTAGCACCAGAGACTCAGTCATATGAGTGAGAAAGAGATGAAGATCATGCACACAAAGCGAAAACTCCCAGGAGTGCAGTTAGTGGAGATGGACATGTGTAAAGAATGCATACTTGGAAAGTAGAAGAGAGTCAGCTTTTAGACATGTGCTAGAACCCCTAGGAAAGAGAAGCTAGAGCTCCTTCACTCAGATGTTTGGGACCAACCACCACCTCATCCATTGGTGGGAAACACTACTTCATGACTTTTTCGATGATCACTCTCGGAAAGTATGAGTCTACTTTTTGAAGCAAAAGTCAGAAATATTTGAGGCTTTTAGGAGATGGAAAGCCATGATCGAGAATGAGACAAGTCTGAGAATAAAAAACTCAGAACAGACAATGGTGGTGAGTATGAAGACTCCAGATTCAAAAAGTTCTGCTATGAGCACGAGATCAGAATGGAGAGAACCGTAATCGGCACGCTTCAGCACAATGGTGTGGCTGAAAGCTGTAGGCTGTCTAAAAATCACTGCAGATAGTTGATCCCCATCAAATACCGATGATAGAAATTTTAATTTGATAGCTTCCAAAAGACTACAATTTGAAGACTTTCACGTAGATTGATGAATGTTACAATCTGATAACATTCACAATAATTGATGAAAGCTCTGGTCAATAGTCTTCACAATCAACAGCGAGAGTTACAACCTGACGACTCTCACATATCAAAGAGCTAAAGTAAAGATTATAAAATGATGATCTTTGTAACGCCCAGACAAAAAGAGACTACAAATTGACAGTCTCCTCAAATCAAGATGCGGAAGTCCTCCCCGTATTTCAGCATCAAGACGCATAAGTCTTTCCCACGTACCACCATCAAGCTAATGCAACTTTCATCCGCTGCCAAACGCAACTCTTAAATGCTACCAACATAGCTTCCAACAAGCTGCCAACATAACTTCCAACAAGCTACCAACGCAGCTTCCAACAAGCTGCCAACGTAGCTCCCAGACGCTACAAACGAGCTTCCAGACGCTGCGTCTGAGCTTCCAGACGTTGTGTTTGAACGCAGAATTCATGCCAGAACATAATTCTTGCATTTGACTCGTTCAAACATGAGCTGAAAGGTTTTAAAACCGTTTTCTACGATCTGAGGGGATTACAACTCTACTCAGGAGTGATTGAAGGGGCAGTTACATCCCATAAACCCCACAAATGAGCGATTTTAGGGGCGGTTACACCCCCTAATCACCTATAAATAGCTAAAAAACCCAGCTTAGTTTAGATCTTGGGATCTTGTTGGAGATATTTGGATCTTTAAGCATTTTTATAGCTAGAGATTAGCAAAGATCTTGAAGCTTTCTTCCGCAACAGAAAATCTGTGGGGGATTTGATACTTGGCGATTAACCAATTTACGGTTCAAACAACTCTTTGCATAGAGTTTGAACTCGTTCTGAGTTCTAAAAACTCGTTAATAGTTCTTGCAATCGTTCTAGTGAATTAAGACGTGCGGATCGTCAATGGAGAGCAAACTCGACGCGATCATTCGAGGGAGGTACTCCATCACCACCGTGAAGAACCCAGTCTTAAACAAAGAGGAGAATTCAGATCAATTCTCTTCTCTTTTATAATCAGGAAATCTAAATTGTAATTGAGATTGAGAGAGTTATAAACATTTTTTTAGAGAGAATAAAATCAAGAGTTGTAAACATTTTTTAGAGAGAATAAAATCAAACACAGTTCTTTCATTTTCTTTTTGCAAATTTTCCACAAACAAGCGTATGAACAGAACGTTGACAGAGAGAGCCAGAAACATCCATATATAATCAGATCTATTGAAGAAGTTCCGAATAGAAGCAGTCAACACAACAGTTTACTTGATCAATCTAGGTTCATCGGTTCCATTGGAGCACAGAATACCAGAGGAGGTATGGTACAAAAAGGAGATAAAACTCTCACATCTTAAAGTTTTCGGTTGTATAGCTTACATGCATATTAGTGATCAAGGCATGAATAAGCTTGATCCCAAGTTCAAGAAATGTACTTTCATCGACTATGGTGAAGATGAGTTCGGCTACCACATTTGGGATAACAAAAAAAAAGTGATTCGTAGCAGAGATGTGATATTCAACGAGAAGGTGATGTACAAGGACATGCACAAGACAGATGCCTTTGACTCAGAGGAGAGAGAATCAACATTTGTAGATACAGATAATGTCTCGAGTAACCTCTCGGAAGAACCCAATGCAGAAGGTCCTCAGCCAGAAGAGCCTGTTGGACAGAATGGTACGCAGGAACCCGACGCACCAGCTCCGATATTGAGAAGATCTTCTCGTCCTCTTATGCCTAATAGAAGATACACGAATTATATGTTGCTGACAGATGGAGGGGAGCCTAAAGCTATGATGAAGCTTGTCAGAGTGGAGATGTGAATAAGTGGGAGCTTGCCATGAAAGAAGAGATGAAATCTCTGATTTCCAACCAGATATGAGAACTAGATGAGTTGTCAATAGGGACGAAGGCATATCACAACAAGTGAGTGTATCGAGTGAAAAAGGAACAAGATGGTTCCAGAAGATACAGAGTCCGACAAGTTGCCAAAGGATTTCAACAGAAGATCTAAGGAAGTAAGAATCCAATGGATATGTTAACAAAGACAGTGACCTTTAGAAACTAGAGTTGGGCACAATTTCAGTTGGCCTTTATACATAGGTGATGAGGGCGGAGCCACACAGGAGAAAGTACTTGTTGAGATAGCCTGTTGATGACGGTTTGATCTCCAAGTGGGAGATTGTTGGTGATTGGGTGTAGCCTAAACCTGTCAGGCAAGCTCGAGGTGACCTTCATGCGAGCTCCGACTCAGGCGAGGTCGAGCTTGAAGTCCAATCGAGATCTGCAGGCGAGGTCACGAAGCTTTAGACGAGGCGACTAATCAGCAGGCGAACTCGAGCGACATCAGGCAAGCTCAATGTTGAGGCGACCCCTTACAGGCGAGCTCGGGTCGATCCAGGACGGGCGAGCGCGGGCGAGTCAGGCGAGCTCGAGGAACCCCCACGCGGGTGAGCTCGAGAAACTTCCGCAGGCGAGATCGAGGCGCCTCCACACAAGCGAGGTCGAAGGAATGGCTGGCGACAAGCTGTCACCAGCCTGTCGTTAGAGTTTCCTATAAAAGGGAAACCCAGAGTTCAAGCGGCTTTGCTGCTTCTTCTTCTCTCTCTCTCTCCTCGCGATTTCAGACCCAGGGTGGCGGCAACAATTTCTTCCTCTCTCTCTCTCTCTCTACCCTTTTATTTTCTCCAGCGCTCACACGTGATTTGAGGGGAGGATTTAAGAAGGGGGCACTATAGGAGGTTGACAATTTAAGTGATGGAATTAACACTGTAGCTATAGTGTTGGTATTGCATTTATTAAGAGACCTCAAGTTTGAGATTTGCTCTTGCATTGTAATTTCTTTGATTAATAAGAAATTAACTGTGTGGTTCCCGAGAACGTAGACAAGTTTGCTGAACCTCGTAAATCTTGGTGTATTTTTTCTATACTATTTTTCTTGCTGTTTTAGGGGTTTAGTGTAGCCCCATGTATTTCCCAACAACTTGTATCAGAGCCTGAAACGATCTAGAAGAAGTCAGATTCAAGTGGGAGCGATGGCCGCAGATGAAGAAATGTGAGATTAGAGAAGTTAGATGGATCAGATTTCGAATTTTGAAAGATACAGATAAAGGATTATTTGTACCAAAAGAATCTGTATCAACCCCTTTCGGGGAAGAAGCGGGACAATAACAACTACTTTTGTACAATATCTTATGTAAACCAATCAATATAATTTTATCATTCGAGGATTCTCCATGGAATCCAAAACAAACAATGTAAAAGCTACAATGTAAAATGATGAAGTGGACAACCACTTTCCACATGGTGTTATAAATGCCTAAGTTTTCACACAACAGGCAAACATCCCCTAAGAAGGAAATCCATTCAATCTTCCCCCTATCTTTTTACTTTTTCTAATTTGTAATTTTTTCCAATACATGAATCAAATCTAAGATCTAGAAGACCATATTAAAACCTTTCAACCATCTGGGTGGCCAACCGTTCTCCTAATTAGTAAAATTTTATATTTGTTAGATTTGAAATGTCATCTGTCAATATAACTTCACCCACCAAAACATTGAGGGAGCGTTTGGATGACAGGGTGTTTGTCTCGTTATCGTTTTTTTTTCAAAAAAACATGTAACCACGTTTGGGAACTGATGTGTTTTTTTGAGCTGCCCCTTCACAAAATATAGAAAATACACGGTTTTCTCAAAATACCTAAAAGGTGTTTTGAGATTCCCGTGTCTCATTTTCCCCCAAATCAACCCCGATCCCTTTTCTCTTCCATCACCCTAATTCGTCCGCCCCACTCCTAAATCGGCGCAGTCTCCGACCCTCCGACGCAACCTAGCCCTCCGATGCAGCCCTTCGACGTCCGCTAGAGCCTCGACCGGTCGGCGCAGCCTCCAACTGCGTCGCAGCCTCAACCCTAACACCCTCGACGCATCCTCACCTAACACCGTCGCTACCTCCGACGTCGCCAGGTCTCCGAGTATTCGCCCTGCCACCTCCACGTCGCCGTAGCTGCCTCGTCGTCGCCGCTCCGGTCGATTCCGACGCCTCCTCCAACAATTTATTTTGAGCAACAGCTTCTCTCCAGCAAACCAATCCTAGCAACAACTATCGTGAGATTTCTGTGCCTCTTTTGTTTGATTTTTTATTTTCAAAATTTCAAATATAAGGGTTTAGAGTGATTTGTATTACATATATGATACATAAAGATGAAAATTTGTATCTTTTTGATGAATGTTTCGAGGAATTATTATTGAAACCTTTAGTGAGTTTGATGAAGTCAGTGGTTAAATGAATCGTTTTTTTCAAAACAAAAAAATTCATCTCAATTTTTAGGTATGGATGAATCAATAATCCTGCTCCTTCCGACTTTAATTATGATTGTGTATATTAACATCACATTTTTTTTGCTACCTCAAAATCAAGTTCATTTTCGGATCAATCTTGACTGTACATGCAGACCTTAGCTCAAATGATTCTCCTTCATATTCATTAGGCTGCTCACACAACTGTGCACTGACGACCTTGTACTTGATTCTATTCATCCATCTGAATGTTATTGGTTCGGCCATGTGCAGAGTCTGTTGGAAGTCATAGATAAAAGGATCAACTTTAGATGTTGACAAGATTAGTATTGTTAATTGCTAGAAGTGTAAAGCAGAAACAAAAAACCTTTCGTGCAAAATTTTTTGGTTGAGTAAGTTAAATCTAGTGTTCAGACATACTATATAGTTCTAATTCGACCACATCCAATTACCGGACATTCTATCTTTTAGTTTCCTAAATTCCAACAAATAAAGCAAGTAGATGTCAAATTTTCCCTCTAACTTCATGGATATCCTAAGCAAATGCCCTAGAAACACTTCTGGGCTTCCCAATCCCCACAATATCATTCCCAATATTGTCATTGTTATGTATGGTAGCCATAGGGAAGAGTCATGTATTGCTTTAGAGGAATTACTGATAAACATAGTTAAACTACTAAGTACGTACTTGGAACATTTAGTGCTAAGTTTAGTTGAAATTGTTGGCCAGTAATTGATTGGCCTCCTGTCCACTATGACATGTTTCTATTGTTAACGTTTCATGTGCGAGCTCATGTTTTATTTAATCTTTAATTTACTTGTGTATCAACTACTTCTTGAGAAATAAGTTTTATGTTGTTGTGAGCTCATGTTTCATCCTATGTTCTTGATTCCACTTTTTATTTCATTCAAATAAACTATCTAACGACATATCAATATTCTTTTTGGTTTGATGTTGTTGTGAATGTAATAGATGTCAAGTAAAAATCGTGATGTCAACGAAGTGGTGGAGATTTCCCCTTCTCAAGGAGTGGGATTTTGGTCTGAAAATGTGGAACTTTATTTCATAGACTTGATGGAGGAAGAAGTAAAAAAGGGAAATAGGCATATAACTACATTTACTAGATCATCTTGGAAATTCATGGAGCATGAATTGAAAAAGAAGACGGGGAGAGAATACACTCATGACCAAATGAAAAATAAGTTTAACCAATTGAGACAAAGATGGAGAAATTTAAAAAGTCTATTGACGTCATGACCAAATGAAAAATAAGTTTAACCAATTGAGACAAAGATGGAGAAATTTAAAAAGTCTATTGACGGATACGGTAGTTGGGTATACTGCGAGCACCGGTCAAATATCTGCAACGGAAGATGTGTGAACTAAGTTGTATGCGGTAATACTCATTGATTAATGCAATTTTTTATTAGATACCTTATGTGAGTTTGAATTCATTATTATTTTTTGTTTTACGTAGACGCACAAGTACGCAAGATATTTTAGAAGGAAGGGTTGCAAAGGTTATGACAAGTTGTGCATTATTTTTGGTGATACAACTGCTACCGGTGATCATGCTCATCCCTCTACTAAAAGTCCTACCATTAGTAAAGATGATAATGAAGAAGAAGGTGAAGATGAGGAAGATGTTGAGTCATCTCGGGCTAAGAAAAAGGCAAAAGTGGCAAACAAACGTGTACCGTTGAACCAACAAATCCAATTAGCAATGGTAGAAGCTTTAACCTCGATGGGAGAAAACTCTAGGAAGAAAATGGAGTTGGGGGAGAGGAAAATGAGTTCGAGTTGAGGGAGAGGAAAATGAGTTCGACTATTGCAGATAGTCATGTTAGTGGAGGGAGAGGAAGAAGCTCTGAGGAAGAACAAAGAATGGTTCAGAGCATCACATCACTTAGTGCTCTTCCCGATGTTGACTCAATTCAGTTTTCCAAGGCCACACATATTTTGCATGATGATGCATCATGGAGAACCATGTTTTTAGCCATGCCTAGCGAGAGAAAGAAGGATTGGGTGTTAAATCTACCTTGATGTTGTTTATGTTTGTTTCGAAGAAATTTGTATTTGTTTATGTTTGTGTTTGTTTCTATTAGGCCAAGGACTTTGTGTGTGTTTCTATATGTTTGATTCTAGTAGGTCGAGGACTTTTGTGTGTGTTTAAATTATGCTTGTGTTCTAGTAGATTGAAGACTTTTGGGTGTATTTGTGTTAGTTTTTGAACCTATATATGTGTATTTCCATAACGTTGTTGGTATTATACTTGTTTATGTTGTTGACATGTGTATTTGTGTTAAATTTTATTATACTTGTTTATGTTGTTGACATGTGTATTTGTGTTAAATTTTATTATACTTTGTAGGTATGGATGGCAATACAGGTACAGATGATTATCAACTATCATCACAATCTGATTCAAACTCTGATTCAGATGAGGAGGAATTTCAAGTGTTATTGACTATTCATGCATTTATGGAGTTTAATGGATCTTTTATGGAGCAGCCTCGGCTACAAAGGATTTCAAAATTAAGTGGGCATGATTGGGTGATTGAGGTTCTAGGTGGTCACCCGGGTACTTGTACAAAGGATTTCAAAATTAAGTGGGCATGATTGGGTGATTGAGGTTCTAGGTGGTCACCCGGGTACTTGTTTTGACCTCTTCCGAATGAAGGTGGTCACCCGGGTACTTGTTTTGACCTCTTCCGAATGAAAAAAGAAGCATTTATTAACCTTTGTGAATAGTTAAGGAGAATTGAAAAATTAAAACATTCTAGAAATGTGACGATTCAAGAACAAGTAGCAATCTTTTTATTTGTGCTTTCTCATAATGAACGCCAACGTATGCGCACGGATCGTTTTCAGCACTCACTAGAGACCATCTCTACATATTTTAAGAAGGTCCTTTATGCAGTTTGCTCTCTAACCAAATATGTGATCGTTCCTCCATCATACGATGCAAACTCCACCAGAGATATCATATACCACAAAATATTATCCTTATTTCAAGGTATGTATATATTCCTTCCTACATTAATTATGTGAATTTTTTTACTATCGTTCTAATAGTAATATATTACATGACAGAATTGTGTAGGGGCTATAGATGGAACACATGTTTCAGCTTGTGTGCCGCAAGATAGTCAAGTTCCATATCGTGGAAAGAAAATTGTGCCAACAATGAATATGATGTGTGCTTGCTCTTTTGATATGCGGTTCACATTTGTTATGAGTGGATGGGAATGAAGTGCAAATGATTCAAGAATTTTCTTAGAGTGCATTAGCAATCCCGCAAACAAATTCCCTATGCCCCCTGCAAGAAAGTATTATTTGGTTGACTCTGGATATACCAATATGCCGGGTTTTCTTTCATTGTACCGTGGAGAGCGATATCATTTGAATGATTATCGAGGGCAGAATCTTCCACCGCAAGGTACTAGAGAACTATTCAATTACTTGCATTCGTCATTAAGGAATGTTATAGAACGATGCTTTGGGGTATTGAAAAAAAGATTTCCAGTTTTAAGAGATATGCCTTCATATAGTTTGAGAAAACAAAAATATATAGCATTAGCATGTTGCGTTATTCACAACGTGATTCGAATGCATGATTCTGGAGATCCATTATTTGTCGAGTTTGAAAATGAAGATGTGGAGCTTGAAGAAGATGATATGACTGCACAAGAACAACAAACCATACCGGTCAATGTCGGCCCAGAGCACCTTCGTGAGATGTCAAGGTTTCGAGATCGTTTGGCCCAAAGGATGTGGAACGATCGTGGTGGGTAATATCGGGATGTGTTTTGAAATTAATGTATATTATATTGTAATGTCACTAAAATACATTTTGAGCCTAATGTATATATATTATCAATGTCATTAGAACATGTTGAACAATTATTCATCGTTGTTTCATGATGGTGGTGACGTATTAGAATTTTTAAATTTTTTTTTTGAATTATAGGCATTGAAAAAAGCTCCCAAATTGTGTGGTTGACCGCCACCACCCGCGCCGGATGACGGCGGAGGCGGCGGGCCGAACGACCGCGTCAGAGGCGACGGTCAGAGGCGTGACGACTGACGGTCGACAAGTGGTTGGTGGTGGGGTGCGGCAACGGGCGAGAGTAAGGTTTAATTGGTTGGGTGTGTATCATATGCTAACTTTTAAAATGGTGTTTTGAAAACACTTTTGAAAAATAAACACCATGACATGATATTTTTTTAAAAAACACAACCAATAAAACACTTTGGTTACCAAACATACTCTGAGTTTCTCCACCTTTAAACCTTCAATTTTATTTTCTGTCGCGATAAATTGTGATATGGACATTGCTTGACGTATCTTAGATCTGAGTTGGACGTTCGAGTAATTTTTATTTGACACTTTAAAGCCCAGCCCAATGTCGAACCCACAGGGCCCAGCCCAAAACCCTTCTCCCAAGTTTCGAAATCCTTCGATTCCAGAACTAGACATAAAACCCTACGCCCCAATTTGATACACGTTGGCTTAGAATTTGGGGAAACAGCTGAATTTTTGAGGTATTTTCGCGCTTCACTGAGATTCTAGAGGGGTTTTTCGCCATGGGAGGTGGAGCCCGACCCCCTTCGACCCCCAAATCCAAAGCCCTAGAGCTCCAGTGGGTCCCACTAAAGGACCACCCCGTCTTCAAGAGCACCGGCGGCCGCCGCGCGCCTCTTCGTTGTGCAGCGGCACAGCCGGCAAACATTGCCGCCTGGGGACGCCGCCTTCATCCCGCCTCTACCTGTGGGACCCGCGCATCCCGACATATACACCGCCTCTCGCTTCGGTTCGCCGGCGAGGATGCCGATGAGGTTGAAGATGGCGACGTTGTTCTCGCTGCTTCGCCTTCCGAGGTTTTGATGCCCGATAAGGAGATAAAATCTGTTGTTGATCGGATTTCGCTTAACGAGGACGGATCGTCGCTGGTTATTTATGGGCGTAATTGCGTCTATTTCATGAATTTGTATGAAAAGGCTTCTTCAAATGGTAGCGTGATAACCTACAGGTATGAAGATCTCAAGCTGTTGAGTTATTTATTTTACAGGAATCCCAAGTTTGGGAATAAGAGTTTTGATTTGGGCGGGGTGGAACTTGCTTTTCTCATTTTTAGCTCTAATCAATGCTTAAATGCTAAAATTAAATTCCTTGAGAAAGAGAATGTAAGCTAATAGTCCTGTAGAACAATGCAATCCTGGGTCTGGGCCCACTCGTTGGTTTTGTACTAGACTAATGTCGGCTCGCTTGCATTTGTAAAGATGAGGATGATTCTAATACTATTTGTAAGAGGTCTAGGGGAACCCACCCCAAGGAGCTCAAATCTCATATTAACCCATATGTTGCTACCCTTTTAATTGACATGGGACTAAATGGACCCTAACAGAAAACTGACATAAGGAAATTGGACTAAGGACCCTTGAAAAAAAAAACTTTTAGGTGTTTATCTACTTTGGTAGAGATATTTGTCTGTATTGATCGGAGGGGGATTCTGTAAATAAGGCTACAAATTCTACATGGTTAGCTCGTAGCTACATGATTAGCAAAACCATTGAGTTGAGGCAAGAAAAATAGAGATTTCAAGCAGATACCTTATGAAAATGAAACCAGAGCTTAGTTCCCATCTACTTGTAGTGATGTATTTGTCAATCTTGTGACTTGAGAAGTAAATATACTCAGCAGGCATGATTCTATAGACCTTTGCTCTCTGGAGTGCTCGACATGAAATGGTTTATATTTATATCTTGACATTTTCGCTGATATACTTGTAGAGATAATATTTTTTTTTCATTATGTTTATAAATATCTTACAGTGGTTCTTGTAATCTGTTCTTAATGCCAGTTTTACTATAATATTCCTGGGCACCCAAATTGTTAATGCATCTTGTTGTTGTTTTAAACTGAGAAACGGTATGCTGCTTAAGCTTTTTGAAGCTTGATCATTATCAAGGGGGAACACATGTTTGAAGAGTATATAGTTCAATGCAGTTATACAACAATGCTATACTCATGTAATTGTGTAATTATCTAAATCAGCACTAATTAACCCAATCCTATTGTTAAAGCCAACAGTTTTGGTACTCCAAAAGATAATTTTTGGAGTGCCGATGGCACAATTAGTAAATAGTTTTTGCATTTTATGCTCTCTCTGTCTCGTGCTAATGCGGTTATTCTCTTTTTTTGAAGTTCCACACCCAAAATGGCAATTTATTTAAGTTTTAAGGGTAGATAAAAAGGTTTATTTCGGGCATCATCTTCTCCATTCAACACGTTTTCTCCCCCATTTCCTACTCAATGTACGACAACTTCTCCTTTCAGCATTGATTCCTCCCCCATCGGATGCTTAAAGTGCTACTTCCTCCCCCATCAACCGCTCAAAGTTCGACGAGCGCAATCTCGACCATCTCATCTGCATTTTTTGTTCAAAATCCTCTAAAATCCATTTTCGCCCTCTTCTATTCCATGAACAATGCTCTCTCTCTCTCCCTCTCTCTCTCTGATTGGAATCTCAATTGTAATTCATTGTCGCTTCATGACTTTCCAATGAGTTACTTTAAATGAGTTTTCTGCATTCAAAAAGAGCGTTCAGGATTGTTGATGTTGAAAACGTATTTTACAAAGAAGATGTATTTTTATCCAATTTCCCAAAGTTATGTTCCTCTAGAATAAGAAATTTGAAGTGTGTAATTGTGTAAGCAAATATTCTTTTCTATTTGGATTACTGCTTGAAAGATTTAAAGATCTCATCGTTAAAACTTTCTATGAGAAAAGTGTTGAAGAGGGTGATGACATGGTGAAAAGCAGTTGTTTTAGAAGAAAAAAGGGGAAAGGACGTAAACACCCTTCTTATTTCTCAGCCCAATTTTGATTTTCTTTTATTTAAAAATTCTAAAAAAAAGCCTATTATAGGAGCACTAAAGCATTCCCCGTATTGCTAATTGGTTTTTCTCATGCCATGGATGACTTGGATTTCTTTTCATATTTTAATTTTAGTTGCTTTACAACATTGTTTATCAAGGCATTTCTACTTTGCTGGTCCTGTACATATGTAAAACATAGTACATAACGGTTTGATATGAATTAAGTTAGTTTTTCCCTCTTTTCTACTCTTTATGGTAGTATAATTTTGTAAGATGAGATAGGTTTTCCTTGGGATTGGTAAGTATTATTATCATATGTTATTTTCTTCTATCTTTTGTGTACCCTAGCTTCAGCATCATTAAAGGCTTGCAATTCAGTCATTCCTTTTCGAATTTAATCTATTTCTGATAAAAAGGTTTTCATTCTAACAGGACGAGCAATGCTTGTCCTCAAATTTTCTCTGCTCACAACAATGGCTTACAAATTTTACAAGTAACATGGCACCCTTATGGAAGCAGTCACGTGGGTATTTTATCCTCAGATTCAGTTTTAAGGTACGTCATGATTATTTAAATGTAGTTGATAACTGAATAGCCCATTTTCTGTTAAACGTGGGCCACTCCATGTCTATTATTATTCGTAATTTCATCTCATAACAACATAGTTGTGCATGCCATTTCATATTATACATCTTAGAATGTTTTAACGCTATTCATTTGTACTTAGTTTGTTGTATTTTACATACAACTATTGATAAACTAAATTTGTATATGCACACGCAAACTTCCTTGCTCGTACCCACCCATGAAGCAACAAACGACACGCATGTCGGGATGCAACACTCAAGTAAATCTTATATTTGGATTGAAGAAATGGTTCCAAGGAGAGGGAGATTATTTATATTCTTTATGCTCTCTTCCTGGGTGGTGGGTGGTTGGGAATGAGGTAGTGCGAAAGAAGTATAGTGAAACAAATAAAATCAAATAACTATTAATATGTTAGAAGGAAAAGTAAGAAAAACAAAATGTAATAAGGAATGTGAATCTTTTCAAAGTTTTGAAATCCTTTATGAAAAGGTGTACTTTAGACTAAGTGACACTAGATCTGTAGGGTGGAGAAGACTACAATATGAAAAAAGTCAACTTACAATTGAAGAAAATTTGAAGAGGAAAAGTTTTCGATAAAGAATAAATTGAGGCGAAACCCCCCTCTTCAAACCCTATAATGAAGCTTGAACATTTCTTTTTGCAGATTATTTGATTTTTCATC
Source organism: Asparagus officinalis (assembly GCF_001876935.1). NCBI lineage: Eukaryota > Viridiplantae > Streptophyta > Magnoliopsida > Asparagales > Asparagaceae > Asparagus > Asparagus officinalis. Next base: position 39,302,585 of record NC_033795.1, read on the forward strand.
TGATTTGGAGCGACCAGAGCAGGAGTTCTATTTGCAGCCATATGAAGTTGGAAGTTCTCATAATGCTGTGTCAATCTGCCCTGTGGCATTCTCATTTGGAGGTCAACATTTGTGGGACCGATTTTCTGTGAGTATATTTCTTCTCCGTATCATTATCTTTCAAACTAATTCGTTCAGGACAATGTTGCATAGATACGGGTACGAGTACGAGACACGACAAATTTGTAAACTGTAGGCTACGGAGACACGGCGGAATATATATACATAGAGGGGGAGAGAGAATGATGGTTATGAGGTGTCGGCG
>NC_033795.1:39302898-39316933 GCF_001876935.1 Asparagus officinalis
GTCGGCGGCTCATTTAGCAAAATGAGCTATCAAGAGATAGAGTGGTGAGTCCCACACTTTTTGATGTGACTTTTAAGGTAGGCCTCATCACATGATTATTTTTTGATAACTCATTTAGCAAAATGAGCCGCCACATTATACACATTATTTTCATATATTTATTTATTTATTTGAAAGTAATAATTCACTTTAGATCAATACTGAATTAAATACCTTTTATTCTCATACTTTTTATTATGTAAAGTGTAGATTATAAATAAGGAAGGAAAATGAATGTTGCATTTGTGATTTAATAGAGGGGGATCATAATGATCTTTTGTAGAATTGAAGACAATGATGATAAAGAAGAAAAGTAAGAGAAGAGAAATATAGAGAAAAATAGATCAAGTTGTATGTTTTGTAACCTTGACTTCTGTAATCAATAATAAATGTACTTGATTTGAAGATAATATCAAATATCAAATTTCATTTATTTTCATCTTGAGTATACAAAAGTACAAGTTACGTTGCAAAACAAGCCCAAAGTTACAAGCATACATTCACAAGTTAAAACTATATCCCAAAATGTTACAAGCTTCCCTCAAAATATTACAAGTATATTGTTCAAAGTTGTGAATATACCATCAAAAGTTAGATCTATATTCCAAAAATTTACAACTTACTATCATATCCCAAAAGTTAGAACTGTATCCCTTGCGTAGAACCGATTGGAAAACAATTAGCATTCAACATTTTCATACCCACCAAATACAATGGCCTTAAGCTCTGGCTCGTTAAAAGAAATGTTTACAACTTCTAAAATGTTGGCACCATCTAACGATTCCAATTCATCACCTGCTATATCACATATCTTTTATCTCTTCTCTAGAGTATTCTGAAGATATCCTTAAAAGAAGATGATGATTTGTATGAACATATATCATATCTTCCGCTCGTTGTGAAGGCATCTTGTTCTTCTTTAGAGAATGAATAAATTTATAAGTGCTCCAATTTCTCTCGCAACAAGAAGAGGAACAAGGATGACCGAACAACTTTATTGCAAACTCTTGTAATTTTGTAGCGTTCCATAGACAACCCGCCAAGACTTTGCAACCATTTTCCCCTATCATTCAAAGATTCATGATCTGCAAATAGATCTCGTGTGGTAGAAAACTTAGCAAATTCCATGCTAACCATTCTCCGCTCTTCAGAATTAGGAAAATACCTATTCAATCATTTAGCTCTTCCATTGGGGATCTGAGGATCCTTGTGTGGTGCAACTCGATTTGGGGCATCGATGAGCCAAGCCGCACTATAATATCTAGAAGATAGAAAAACATTTATAAACAATATCAAGTATTAAAGACTAATCGATATAGATTAAAAGTTTAGTTGAGAAAAAAATACTCACTTCAGGTTTAGTAAATGAGCCAAGCAATGTAATGGTTTGTTGCTCTTGTTTCTGCGATCAACAACGATAGTATGTACCACATTATAAAATGATGAGTATTCATCATCTCTCTTGCCTTATTTTCTGTAAATAGAATTCTTTACCTTTTCAATCATAGAATCTCATAGATCATAAACTAAATGAAGATTTGACTTGTCGGTGTTAGCAGATCGAAACATGTTATTGGTTGGATTAGTAAAAGAGAGAATATATTCTATTTTATCCCATCAAATATTATTCAAAAATTTCTCTTTAATAAATTGAGCCCTCTTGACATTATCATCTTGATAGAGACTCTAACTCCCACTAATGACCATGTCCAGTAGAACATGCTTGATTTTCTTGAATCGTTGTAGTATGAATGTATGATAACAACCGAAGCAAAATGAGTTTCGGCTTTCGCAAGCATTTTCAATTTCACGTGATTATTGAACATTAACAATCTCATGAGTGATTCATTATGAAGTTTCTTGTCATAATAACATCTTCACTAACTTCAGTTATCCAACAACATTCCTCATACACTACTTTCGTTCGGCTTTCTTTACTGCACAAATATTTTTTTAAGGCAAGATTTAATCTATGAACAATACATTGAGTCAAAAAAATATGAGGATGTCTTCCTTCTACAATGCCTCCCGCGGATTTGCAAATTGGTGTATTATTAGTTATAACCTGCACAACATTATGAGGATTCTCTTTAATATCTTTCAAGAGAATATCGACTATATAATCCATATTCTTAATCCTCCCATTTGTATTGATGATATTCAAGAATATTAGCCTGTATTTGGTCACCGCCATCATATTAATGTGAGGCCAACAACCCATCACTAACAATAGACAACCTTTTCTTTTCATGTTAACTTTATGGGCTCTAATAACTTTTCAGTATGTGCCTTATCTTCTTGCAAGAAGCTTGTTCTTGGAAGATTGTACCCAGGAGGAACATAACCTCCAATCGAATTGCTTGCGACATACTTATACTTGTTGAAGTATGGATTTCTTTGAAATTAAATGATAAACCCTGTGTAAATATTCGGACAATGAGATACTGTATATGATCTCGAGCTCCACGATTAAATGATTGTTCTTTAGTGTTCCCCTCACCTCTTCTCTTCTTAGCAACTTCGGTTATTGTGGTTATTCTTGATGTAGGGAATGAAACAATCTTGCCCTTCTATGCCTTCAACTTAAGCTCCATTAGCTCCAACACTTTTTTCATCTCAACAATATTTTAATTTTTCACGTTTGTACACTACTTGATTCCAAATGATGGAGCTCTTTAGAGATGAGCTCTTACTCTTGAATGAGAACTCTTGAAAATTTCAATTCAATAGTTGCATTGTCATTCCCAATTTTTACCACCTCTCGCCGCTTCTCTGAGTTTTATGACATATCTCTAAAGAGGAGCATTATCATCCAATAGCTCATTTTGTGAACTTTGTGCCTCCATTTAATTCTCTATAATTTTTAACAGAAAGATAATTACATATAGAAAATAGAAAGGAATTTATACATCAATCAACAATTCGGAAACATAAAATTATCTATAAAAGCATACATACACATTGAATACCATTTACAATCAATTAAATTACCTCATACTTAACTAAATCCTTATCTAAAATCCCTAAATTTGATTTATCAATAATATATGACAAGTTAGAGTCTAAATTAAAAACCCTTAAATCCATAGACTTGGACAGTGACCGGATAAGATAAATTCAAATAATAGATTCAAAAACACTATCAATTCTATTCAGCAATATTCCAACAAAGAATTAAAAACCTCTTCAAACATTCAGAAAACCCAAAAATATGTCAGAAAATAACCCTAAAAACTCTGAAAGAGTTAAAACATCAAACATTTGCTTACCTTTGTTTGCAGGTGAGCCTTGCTATTGTTGGAACCTCGTCGATCAACCTTCGATGCTTTAATTTTTGTCTTCAAGTTGACAGAGAGTTGCTCTATTGATCGAGAGCCGCTTCTGTTAATAGGTTTGAAGCAGGATGGAGAAGCATAGCGAGTGGAAAAGTAGAAAACGATTGGGAGAGATTAAGAAACAGGTTTGGTTAATGGGTACCAAGAAAGGACCCTATTGTAAAAGCAACCTCATTTTCTCCCCTTTTCTTTGCTCTCACATGCGGGAAGGTCTTTGCCCTCATGTCCCCTAATGTTTGGGTGCGGAACTACAACCAAAATGTACCCGACATGGCTACGCCTCCTCCAGCGACGTGTTGGGGTAACACAAGTTCAGGAGCAATCATTATCTGATAATTTGTTTTAACATCTTGCCCCTATTAAAAGTGGTTTTACTTGTCATTAATATTTTGGCAAGCTATGACAACTTTTAAGGTCTGTATTGTGTATGTGTTGTTTTAAAATTTTGAATTGCTTTATAGTCCCTAGTCTTGGTGGGCTCACATGATTTGTTGATTTACTAGATAAATGGATCTAGATTGGAAATTTTAATTGAACACTCAAGCCCAATACTTTTGGTTGTAAGGGGTTCGAGTTGGTGACCTGACTTCAAATTGCCTTCTGCTTGACACAGTTGCACTAATCTAGCTCACTATAACTATATGCTAATAGTATTGGTTTCACCTGTGTTTGCCAACTCCAAAAATTACCACGATTGTTATTTTAGCATCAAATAAATGATGAATCTGTAAATGTATTTGGTATGTAATTTTTTATGTTCGCTCCACATTATCAAATCTCAAATCTCAAATCTCAAATTTTGTGAAGGAAGAGTTTGTTTGTGTAATTGTTTTACATTGATTTTGTTTTAAATAATCTGAGTTTCTATGCTTCCCCAGGTCTTTGTTTTGTTCAGTGATGGTTCCATCTATGTGCTTTGCCCCATTATTCCTTTTGGAAGGTACTTTATAGTTTTAACTTTTGAGCTAATTCTTTTTCGTTAATTCTTTTCCATTACTATGACTAAATTGTCATATGTTGATGTTATTATTTTCTTTTTTAGGTTGTTACACAGACCATTTGAATTTCTATAAGTTTTTTCAAAAAAATTAGGAGCTAGCTTTTGCATTAAAAGCCAAAAAAAAGGAGGAAAGAACTGGAAAACTATTGTCAATTATTGGGTATAACTTAGGCACACATGAGAAAGTAAAGTATGTGTTTCATTCAAGAACGTTAGCATGAACATCTTCCTACTTAAATAAAAAATTATTACATCTTCTCTTGCAGTCTATGTAGTTGGGAATTCTTAGAGGAAATTCATGAAGATGTTAAAGTGTTTGGAGTCAAGTCGCCTAACGCAATTGTTGCAAGCAACTCAAATATGGCTCTTGATTGGCTGGAGGCAACGTTTCCAGAGCTAGCAGATGAATCATTGGCAGAGCGCAACAAATTAGTATTGCGAGCTCATCCATATGCCCCACTAGATGCATCACTTGTCCTACAGGTGTGTTTCCAAATTATTCTGTCGTCTTTTGTTTGGATTTTCATTAAACAAAGTTCGTTTACCATGCTTACCTTGTCACTTTGGTATATGTACTAGATGTTGCTAATAGGATATACTTTATATACTATTTGACTTCCCATGCAAATTACTTCTCTTCATAACTAATTTCCACCTTCTTTACTATGCCATGAAGATAAATTGAAATATGAATGCTAATCCTGAATCATGTGTGCATTTCTAGAAGATGAATAGCCAATAACTAGAGCGTTAGTAACTAGTGGAAATATTGACATTGTTCCATCTCCTTCTAGACTGTAAAGAATCTTTATTTAAATCATTGCCTTTGGTCTTAAGGCTTTAACCTTGACTAGAAGGTCAATTTGGTCCCCGTATTAGGGCCTCATGTTCCAATTGATCATCTTCCTTTCTTTTTCCCCCTCAACTTAGTCCTCACCTGTACCCCTTATCAGCTATCAAGTTAGGTCATCTTGGCTTCCATTAAAAATTTTGTTTAAGAATACTTGAAAGGAAGATATTATCCTAACTCTAAAAGTTAAATTAATTGTGTTTCTGTTAATTTTATTTTCGGTTTCTAATACCCAGTTATAGAAAAATGCCCCCAAAACCGATGATATAGGAATACCTAAGAAAACTAATTAAACAAAAATTTCCAAAATTTTGTTATAAAAATACTTAAAAGAAATAGTTGTACTTTTCCTGTAAAACAGCGAGAAAAACTATTTAATTTTGGTGCTCTGCATGATTGGATTAGATCTCTTGTCCATAGTGCCCCACTTGGAGCTTGAGTTGCATATGGATCAACAAATAGACTTATTAACACTACTTCGCAATCACTACCATCTCAAAACTTTAGTTAATTATATTTCAGTAATTAGATTTAGAGTTATAGTTTATTGATTCATGTCCCTGACAAAATTAACATCCTTGAAAATTAAATCAAGTGAATTCTTCAGCATCATCATGGCAAGTATGCGAGTCCATAAAATTTTGCTCCTTTTTATAAAGATTGCACATACCAAAACAAGAAGAATTGATAATCAAGATTCGACTGTGCATATAAAAAAATATTAATTCATAATCAATATCTCTAACTTTATCTTCTTGTATTATGTCTCGTTTGGCTTGCTGGAATGGGAGGAATAGAAATGCTTATTCTCATTTCTCATTCATGGGTGTCAAATACAACACCTCTTTCGAAGCTAAGGTGTCAATTATCACTTCTTATTCATTCCAACTTTATGTGAGAATGAGCATTTGCAATAAAATGGTAGGGAATGAGCATTCCCACTTAAATGAGAATAAAGAATTTAAAATAATGCCTTGATTGCATATCAATGACTCATGTCAAAAATAAAAAAAATGTCATTCCCACTTCATTCTCTAATTGCACACGAACTTGAGAATGAGAATGATCATTCCGACATTTATTTCAATTCGACTCCTTATTTCATTCCATTCTCACTTGGCTGTGTTTCTACGTACTAAATGAGACATTAGAGTTATGAATACTATTAGAAAATAATTGCAAGTGTCATCAACAAATACATGCAGAAGCAAAGCGCATAATGATAGAAAAATAATAAATTATTAGGTCCAATTTTTATTTAGAGCCAAAAGTACAAGGACATCTTGAGGGTAAGGTGGTCATAAATGAAAAATTAACAGTCAATTTCTAACGGATGAAAAATTAACAGTCAATTTACTAAGCACATTCATATTAAAAATCTCATGGTGTATGTTATTTATTAATGATATAGTATTAGTTGAAACTAGAAGAGACATTATTGCTAAAGTAAAAAGATGGAGACAAGTTCTTGAGTCTAAATGTTTCGAATTAGTAGAACAAAAATAGAATATATGAATTACGTTTTTAGTAAAAGTAGGAAAGAAAGAGAGCGTATGGTACATATTGATGACCAAAAAATACCTAAAACTAATCATTTTCGCTATTTAGGATCTATCATTAGGCATGATGGTGAGATAGGATGATGTTGTGCATCGAATTAAATCGGGATGGTTGAAATGGAGGAGTGCTTTGGGAGTCTTATGCAAGGTTTTAAATGTCGGTCGACATGTCCGACATGTCGGTTTGAGGGCTTGAGCGACACGACATGGGCGTTTTCAACTCGATTGTTGGTTTTCAGGGCTAAATCGAAAATATCGAGACCATATCGGACATATCAGTTGATTTTTCATCTTTGAAAAAAGGCCGATATGGCCTTTTTTTTAGAACTATTTTTTGTTATTGGTTTTGAGTTTAGTGATAAAAACCCAAACCTATTTGACCCATTCTCATGTTTAAGAGTTTCTTATGAACCCGATAGAAAGAAAAGAAAAAAATTAGGGCTGCAGTTGACTTAGGAACCCATAACTTCTTTCGTGAACGACAACGTCATTTTCCCACCTCCATCTCGGCCCGTTGTCCATCTCTCGTTGCGCCCCGAAAACCGAAACCCAACCGAACCCGAGGACGACAGGGTATCTTGCCGTCGGGATAAGGGAAGAGGGTGGTCGGTGACTCATTCGGAGGACCCCAAGCAGACGAAAAAGAAGAAGAAGAGCCCCGACACTGCCTCTTTACGACGTCGGAATTCACCCATCGCCGACGTCGCCTCTAAAATTTATAAAGTATGCTTCTATTGAATTTAGGAATGTTTAGATTATATTTAGGACATGATATTATATATATGCGCACCACCCAATATGACAATCCGATATTTAGTCTATGTCCCCGATATATCCCTAATTTTTTGCTATCCGACATGGATTTCAGCCGTCCGACATGAACTCGACATCCGATATTTAAAATATTGGTCTTATGTGATCGTAGAATACCAATAAAACTAAAAAAAAATGCTATAGGATGGTTATAAGACCAACTATGCTTTATGGATCGGAATGTTGGACAATTAAAAAATAACATGTTCAAATAATGAGTGTAGCAGAAATGAGAATGTTGCGATGGTTTTGTGAGTATACATTAAAAGATAGGATAAAATATGAATGCATCCATAGTAAATTAGAGGTTGTACCTATTGAGGATAAAATGAGAGAGAATAGATTAAGATAGTTTGGTCATGTACAAAGGAGACCTCTTAGTGCACCGATTAGGAAAAATGATAATATTAGAGTTAATGGGGTTAGGAGATTTAGAGGTCGATCTAGAATGACTTGATCAGAAACAATTAAAAATGATATGATTAAGACTAACGTAACGGAGGAAATGACCTGCAACAGAATGAAATGAAAAAATAGAATTCATGTAGCCGACCCCAAACATTTGGGATAAAGGCTTGGTTGTTGTTGTTGATAATTGGTAATATCAAATTGAGTGGGTAGAAAGGCAACCGAATGTTTTGGCGTAGCAACCCTCTTTTATATGTGGCAAGTATAGATATAGATGGGCTAGGAACCTGGGAATATACATAAGCTCATGTGGGTATAAGTTCTTGTTAACCTTTCTATGAAGCCTTCTCAATGTTGTCAGAGTAATGCTGCGTACAACCCATCCTGTAAGGGCAAAGCTTTAGATGATTCATGACTATGAATGGATTGGGCATATGGAATATTCATGATGTATGCCCTAGGTGGTTGGGTGGTACTTTTTGTGTGACCACAAGCAACGGAACTGGAGCATGTCCCTTATATACAGTAGACTAGAGATAACCACATTGTATTCCATGCAAAATATGAGATTACCCTAACCACAAAATATTCTAGGCAAGAAATGACCTACCGCGCATGAGATGGGGCTTGTAGACAATAAGATGGGCTTACTACTGAAAGCTGATCAGAGGGTTAAAGGAAAAATTAGGCTACATAAACATCTGGAAGATGAGTAAGATAATAACTTAGCTATTAAATTTCTCCATGTTGATTATAAAAAATAGCTTTTCTCGACTTCTTGCAATAGCATAAGTACACTATAAAGCAATCTTGTCATGAGAATCTATTGAACCTAGAAGCTCACAAACGGTTTAGTGAATGCCATAATGAATTATGTTTTGGCTACTATAGGAACGCAGAATGAAGTCCTCCACCCCTCCATTGTCCATCCTTGGTTTTCCCTTCAACTAGTAGCTGAAATTTGAGCTCATTGTGGTAGCATTGTATTTCATTGTCAGCAAGTTACAAGTTACAGGTATCTTTTGCAGGGACCACTTGGTAAAATATGCACTGGTGAGGATTCTAGCTCTAAGGGTGCAGATTATGAAGCAAAGGCAGTAAGTTTCCTTTACAGCTCTATTGGCAAAGATTCAATTCTTGTGATTGGTTGGAGCGATGGGCAGCTTCAGATAGACGCCCTAGCCGATGAAATCCAACCCCTTTGGACTTTTGGTAGTGCACCCCGTCTTCGTGTTGATTCTTATGATCGTATAAAAGGCGTTGCTATGATATGTGAGTCAAACTCAGAAGAATTGTCTTCAAAACTCAGTGATACTTCAGAAACTATGTTTTCTGGTCCTCCTTTGCTTAGGTTGGCTACAGTGGACCTGTCTCTGCCAAGATATGCATTAGATAATTGTTTATTGGCGCTTTTTCCAGATCCCCTCCTAGTGGAGAGATTTTACTGTCTACATCTTGCGGGAATAGACTTGATATCATTGCATTTTCTCCCATTCTCAAATCTGCTGAGTGAAACAGACAAGACAGGAAAAGAGCCTTCGGTTCTTCCTATTCTCACCACTGATTATGATGAATCTCGCTTGACATCATCTCTTTATGGTTTTGCTGTGATAGCTGATCCTTGTGGACATTCAAAAGTAGTTGGAATTACTTCAAGTTATGAGTGTATAGTTCTGGAAAGCAAGTTTTGGACTGAAGCTACTGCCCTTCAGTATCATATGGATATGCTCACTGATGGTTCTTCGGATACTGCTGACATCCCTGAGGTTATAAGCAAAGAACTTCTTAGCGGTCCAAAGGCTATTGATATTTCTTCATTGACAAATTGTAGATCTTTGACAGCTGATTCCATTGAAGGCCGATCAATACTTCATCACTACATCAAGCTGTTCCATGAAAATTATGTGGAGTATGCACATAAGGTAATATCTCAAACTGAGTTTGTTGTCAACTACTGTTTATAGCCAATTGCCAGTAGTAGGAAGAAGATGAGATCTCCAATGATACTAATTGTTTCATATACATAATGACAAGCTTCTAAAACTAGCTATTCATCAATAATTTAAAGTGATGTAAGCAGAAAACCACGATATTGATCACAATGCTTTTCGTTCTAGTCTTTAGATTTATAATCTTCACATTCGTCTTCCTTGACTGTGTTGTACTTTTAGATTTTGACCTAAATGATTATTACATCTTCTAACAGATATATTATTTCTCTGCTCACCAATAATCAATTTCAGAAATCCACCAACAAAAAAAAAAAAAAAATGCCAGGATTGGTTCTGGGTTGCATAACGTAACTGAATAAACTGCAGGCTCTTTGGCAAAATAAAGTTGCACTGTAAAATAACATTTCTCAACATGTTTTGCTTTTTGGCAACCAATAGATTTTCTGAGTTCAAAAGTTTCTAGTTTGAAGTTCCCTCTTTGTTTTTTTTCAGGTTTTTGTTGAGCTTGAACACCATGAAGATTATCAGAAGACAATAATGGCAAACCAAAGTAAACGCTTGCATGATGCAAAGCAGTTGCTTTTAAATGTCGAAGAAAAAGAACAAGATGTAAAAGATCGGATTAGTCGGGCTTTCAAGGTTTATGAGCTTTTGGAACAACGGTTGCAAAATTTTAGAATGCTTCCTGGAGCTAACAAGAAACCGCTGTCAAGAGCTGAACGTGATTTCAAGTCCCAACTCGGTAAGCAACTGCCCATTCCTTGAACCTATAGGGAGAAGAAGGGGGAAAAAGAAAAAGGAAAAAAAAAGAAAAACTTTCGAGGGCTGTAGAAAATCATATAAGGTCAGTTGCAACCAGTGTTAGAGCACATATTTTAAAGTTTAAGGTTGAACTGGTACACTGTTCTGGTTCCATTGATATATTGTTTTTGGTTATATGCCCCTTAAATCATCATATTTGCAGACCTCAAATCTTATTATTTGCAAAATTACCCTTAATTCATCAACATTGGAAAACTTAACCCTGCGTTTACTTATCAAATGGTTTTGGGATTCTCTCTCCATTGATTTAATAAAGGGTAAAACAGTAAGAAATATGCCTAAGCCATTTGACAACGCTAGATAGGCGTGGTATTTTCCCCATTGTTGATGAGTGGAAGGATAGTTCTGCAAGCACTGAGATTTGGGGTTGCTTTTGCAAACATAAATGATGAAAGGGGGTACATATACAAAAAATCCCTAAGAGTAATTGTACTGATATTGTTTATTGATTGCACTGATTTAGAGACTTGGTCCTGGGTATGTCATGATCTTCCTCCTATTATGAATTCCTATAGAAAAGCCCTTTATCGTATTTTTTTTTCCAATGCTTTGTCATTCCATCATATTACAAACTTTAACTTATATTTTTCTGGATAAATCCAGAAGGATTCGCAGATGTAGAGTTGGATGCGTTGCATTCTTCTATCGAGTCTCTGAATGCAAGAGTGAGAAGATGTTTTCAATCTTCTCCAGTTACTACATCAAACATAAAACAACAATCACCAGGAAGGAGGAGAGATCAAGTATCAGACAGTCAGATGCAAAAGATAAGATCATCAATGGAGTTGCTCTCACTTATCAACAAGGAGAATACTAAGAAGATAGATCTCATTGAACATGGACTTAAGAAGCACCAAGAGTAGTTGACGTAGAAATCAGTGTATTTTTGATTTGTTTTTATCAGTTTGTTGTAATATCATCAAAGCACAAGTAGTTCAATTCATGTTGTGTTGTACAGTATTTTCATGAAAGAATGAAATCTTCCCATTGCATGAATCATTTTGTTATCTTAACATTACAAACAAGTATTGTTCCAGTAAATTTTTTGGTAGTGAGGGACTGTTGTTATCGATCATACTTGAGTTTCGTTGGGTTTCTTTGGGCACTACAGGATATGATATGCTTATCTTCATTTTCTTACCACTGTTTTTATCTCTCGAGTTTCCAGTGATAGTCCAAGGGGTAAGGATCGCTCTATTCGCTTGAGTATTAAGGAGGCGCAATGAGATTTTCTTCAATACGCGGTTGATATGTAAATAGCGATTCTATTTTGGAGGACACTATTACATGTTCGAGAGATTTTGTGTTCTTCAATTTTGATGGGTATGCAAAAGGATATGGCGACCTGCAAGTAAGTAGATATATGTATTCAATTTTGATAGCTATGCTTGGGTTTTCCTGATGAATAGCCGTTTTATTTTTATTCATTTTTGGAAGTGGATATAGATACGATTATCTCATATTTGGCCCATATCTTATTCATTTGTACCCCTAGGACTAGGGGTGTTAACGGAGCGGATACGGCTCGGATATGACACTTACCATATCCATATCCGCTTACCCATCTCGGATACAGATACAGATACGGATATACGTCGGTAAGAAAAAATCATATCCATATCCGTGAAAATCGGATACGGTTACGGATATGTACGCGGATATATAAACGGATATGCATGCAGATACAAAAAGGATGAAAATCGGATACGGTTACGGATATGTACGCGGATATATAAACGGATATGCATGCAGATACAAAAAGGATATGAGAAAACTAGATAGTATTCAGAAAAATATAGTCATGTGATACAAAAAGAGTTCGTTAATATGTTTATTATGATTGAAAAGTTAAGATTAGACATCTTGATCATCAAAATTAACCACAAATCCATAATCTAAGAATCGAAACTATCGTAAGAGTATTACCAATATGTATTCGAATATTTTCGGATACGGATACAAATATTTCACTACAAAACCATATCCGCAACCATATCCTATCGGTAATTGATTTGAGTTACCATATTCGTATCCTAACGGATACGGTTACAGATATTTCCTCGGATACGGATACGGTTTGGCACCCCTCATATTCGTATCCTAACGGATACGGTTACAGATATTTCCTCGGATACGGATACGGTTTGGCACCCCTACCTAGAACACCACATATTCTAGAGATTTGGGGAACCGGACACACTTCTTTTTAACTTTTATTGATGGTACTCTCATTAGAGAAGTGCCCTCTTTGCATGAGATATCCGTGTTCAAAGAGTTCATGTATCCACTTCAACACAATACATATCTAAATGATTATATTTCATATAGATTTTTAGGATTTTATCTGTACAATATCTTTTGTTTGACTAATAACAAACATTCATTTGAGTCTAATCTATATTTGAGATGATTTAGTACATGAATATATATATATGTATGAATGAGGCGAAAAGAATCGAAAATCAATTCAAAAGCTGATTTCAGCATGGGGACTAACAATGGTTCACATTGACCATTGACGGTGACCATGACGTGATTGATAGTTTTCCTTAGATCATCAATCATGCAAAGCCGAGAGACATTCAGATTATTGATGGGGTCATCGACCGTCAATGATCGCTTGACACCATTGATGGTCGAGAGCCACCATCGATGGTTCGAAGGCTGATTCAATTTTTTCAGCTTTTAATGTCACCCGTCCATTGCATATGAAGACCTAATCCTCTCCTATGTTTTAAGGAATTGTTTCCTGACCTAATCAAAAGAGAAAAAGAGAGCAAAAAGAGAGAGGAGACCTAGGGCTTGTGATTGTTGAACAATCAGAGTTTTTCATTCCTCTGGAGTCTCATCAATCGCTCAATCGTCTCGCACAACATTATGCGATTAATTCATGGCGAGAATAGCTGCCCTTGGAGTCCATCTTCATCACCGTTCTTCATCGAGCTTCGCTTAGATCATTCAAAAAATGGTTTTCTAATCGAAAGGGTTGTAATATCGTTTTATATTGAGCTTAATTATTATTTGTTTTCTTTATATTGAATTTCTTTCACGGCGTACTCAAGCTTGTTGAATTAAGGGTTGAGACTAGCTAGGGCTAGGAGTTTCTCATTGTGAGAGTTAAGTTAGATGACTAGTTTCATGTTAAAATTAAGGTGACAGTCTTGTAAGCCTACTGAATCGGGATTATTATTCAAAGGAACATTGTCATAGTGAGGAAGCCCCTTTGCAAGAAGGAAGAGTGGATGTATGGTTGTTTA
>NC_033795.1:39316943-39343769 GCF_001876935.1 Asparagus officinalis
TTTTGGGTGTGTTTGGTTGGTTGGTTTTGATATTTGTATTATTTCCAATTATTGTTTACCCCTGTAATTTATTCTTTTCCGCTGCATATTCTATGTTTACATGGAAAATGGTAGGCAATTCTATTCATCCCCCTCTAGGCTTGCATCTCAAATCCAACAAGTGTAATCAGAGTATATTCATTTTTAGGCATCACAACCTAAAGTAGAGATGTTGAGTCTAACTGCTGCAACAGCTTTCTCTAGGGGACACGCAGTCAACAGACCCCCGCTTTTCGATGGGTCAAACTACACATATTGGAAAGAGAGCATGGAATCTTCTTATTGTCTACTGATTTTAAGGTCTGTGATATTGTTTAGACCGAGTCCACTACTGTTATTAGTGAGACCATCACCGTCACACCTAGAGATAAATGGACCCCGGGTGACAAAAAACTTTACTCTTTAACTGCAAAGGCTATGAATGCTCTTTATTGCGTAAGAAATTTAATAGTGTACAAACTTTTTCTATTGTGCAGGTAATTTGGAAAAATCTAGATGTCATACATGAATGGACATCGCAGGTGAAGGAGGCAAAACTTATTATGCTTGTTAGCAAGTACGAAAACTTCAAAATGAAGTCTTAAGAGAGCGTCCAAGACATGTTCACATGATTAAATCAAAGGCCCCAGGAAAATAATAAGAGAACAAAGAGCTTGTTAAAAAAAACCCTTCATTCACTTTCCAAGGATAGGGAACCAAATGTTATGCCTATTGAAGGATTGCAAAAAATTTTTGACCTCACACTTGAGAATCTTGTAGAGAATTTTCTCACACATGAAGTGCACTTAAAAAAAAAGAGAAGATGATTCATAAGATAGCTCTAGGAGCAAGTAGTTATTTATGAAAGTGAAAAAGTAGAAACTTAAGTTTAAAAAAAGAAGGAATCAAATTGAACCTCCGAGGATGAAAGGAGCCTAATTTTTAAAGCGTTCAAATCTTTTCTCAGGTCAGAATTACCTACAGAATAGACGAAATCAATTCACGAGTAATGTAAATAAGTATTCTTCCAGTTATTTTAAAACTAAGCCTGTTTATTATTAGTGTAGAAAACAGGTCACTACAATAATAAATACCCACTAAACAAAAAAAAAAATGCTGGGAGCAAGAGTTTAAAGGTGACAATATGAGACATGATGAGTGAAGATGAAGAAGCACAAAGTAGCTCAAAGTGATGATGATAAGAAGGCAACACTAACTTCCGATTCAGATAGGGAAAGACACATGATCTGAGAACGAGAGTTCAAATGGTGAGGTATATCCTTCATACGATCAGTTATATTCCAAGTATAATGAAATTTGAGCCATCTGGAAAAAATTGCTGAAAAAGAATAAATTCAAATTTAAGGAGAAATAAAAAAAAATCATGGCTAAATTGCACTTAAATACCCTATTATTTCACCACATTTATATTAAAATACCATATGTTGTAAAAGTAGCACTGTGATACTCTACGTTGTAAAAAAAAAAAGCAGTTTAGTACTCTCAATTGTAAATAAATGGGCACTTAATTACCTTATTGTTTCACTACCTTCACATTTTAAATATTCTAAATTGTAAAAAGGATCACTTTAATATACATAGTTGTAGTATTTTAGTGTCCTAAGTTGTAATAAAGTAACACTTTAATATCTTTTGTTAGTTGTCAAAAAATACCAATCTTTTGCAACTTAGGGTATTAAACCACTATTTTTTATTATTTAGGGTATTTAAATGTAAAGGTAGTTAAACGATAGGGTATCTAAGTGCCATTTAGCTAAAAATCTTTGAGTTGTAAAATTGACTCAAAATTGAATTCGTCGAACTCATCAAGTAAGACCACATCTTTTAAATGCATATAATGCTCGGATATGAACTCCAATTTATTTGAGCAAATGACTAGAAAAATAACTAAAATGAGAAATTAGTTGCTAAGATATATGAATTGTCTTCAGAACAAAGAAATTTTATATGCTATACTGTAGTTTCTAAAAGTTAAAAATTAAAGTCTAAAAATATTAATTTGGAAAAGGCTTCTAAAAAAAATTAAAGTCTAATATATATTAATTTGGAAAAGGTTGTGGAGAAGTTCTTACTTGGTTCAAAAGGTTTGAACATGGTCATTTCCAATCAACGGCTTGCTAAAGCTAAAATTGGACTTGGTTATTCATATTTAGAAAAAAAGTAAAAGTTTCAACCCTCTTTTGTAAAAAGAAACAATTATCTCTATTTGCACCCATTTCTATTCGTTTTCTATGCTCTGTACTTTATGTGGAAGAATAGATCATATTTCAGTGAATTATCGAATGCAATATAGAGATAAGATAGCTAAACAGATCTTGATATATAAAAGTATAATTACTAACCAATGTGAACCTATGTGGATACCTAGGTCACACATCTTTGCTTTTTCGTAGGGTTGCAGATGGACTAGGAATGGAGGCAACATACAAAATTTGCTCAAAAATGTGTGAGATCAGTGTCTAACCCTTAGTCTAAAAGAAATTGAGAAGAAACAATTTCAGAAAGTGCTTGAGTGATGTTTACAACATTTGAGTGAGTAAAGAAATGCTTTTTGTTCCTAATTAAATGGGTAAGAAATGCTTTTTGTTCCTAATTAAATGGGTAAGTATTTTCTCAGGTATATATCTCATGTCCACTTGTGAAGTATAATTTTTTCTTTATACACACACTAGGTAAGATGCACGGTGTGTTGCACGTGGTCAAATATCATGGGTCTTAATTTTTTATAGATATATTGTACTGTTAAAGCTATATATAATTTAGAAATTATAACATAATTACTAATAATTTTTATAGGTAAAAGTATTATTTCAAGTAAATACTTTTCCAAGCGACTAACTACAATCATCATAATTGAATCATATATATTATTGAGTTAGTTACTAACCTGATATGCATAACTATAGAATAAAAAAATCTAGAGTAAAAGATTGAAATTGAGATGGTATTATCCCATAAATAAACATATAAATATTATTGCAACTTCTCTTTTATTAAATATTAAAAGTAGTAACTAAAACTATTAAACGCCAAATATTATTTCATGTGAGAAACTAAAATAATTTATAATCTATATACATATATAGTCAGAAAAACTAATACGTTAACATAAAACTAAATAATATTCTAGGAATATTCCTAAAGTTAACAATTGGAAGATTTCTCGAAGAGTCTATAATTTCTCCAATCATTAGTGTGCTATCTAATTTAATGTGCAAGATTAGACCATACAGGATTCAAAATTGTGTAGTCATTTTCAAAGAATACTGGAATAGTGGCATCCAGAAAATAGTGGTTTTCAAGACTATTATGGTTTTATCTCGTGCTCTAATCTAGTCTCTTTAATTCTAAATGTACGTCTCAATTATGGGGTAATTGGAGATTATAGCTCCTCCAAATTGCTATATTTTTTGAATTCAATCGACAAGATTAGACCATATAGGATTTTACTATTGTGATACTGATTTTCAAATAATAGTGGTTTTTGAAAAAAAGAGATTTTCAAGACCATAGTGATTTTATCTCATAGCCTAATCTGGTCCACCTGAACTCCAAATATATGGTAATGGTTAGAGAAATTGTAGACTCTCCAATTGCCATCTAATTAGTGAGGATCCAAATCTGAGAGGTAAACATGCAAATATAAAATATGTTGAGGATATATAGGCAAATAACCCTATAATATAATGTATTATAACATTACATTGCATTTTTATATTTTATATTATAATTGTTACATATTATTTACAAATAATAAGATATTTATTACTTTTGTATGTTACTATGTTATTGTTATAGATTATATAATCTAACATTATTATTAACAAGCATTATGCCGGTGCCAGCACGATTTGATTTGGTGTCTTTGAGAATCAAATTGTTGTTAGACCCTAGGGGGTGATTAGGATCTTATGCTAATCTAATCCAATTTTATGCCAATTAAAATTAATAACAAATTATTCTTGTAAGAGAGATATACAATATGTTACAAGCAAGAATAATCAATATGAACAAAGAGCAATATCACTAGTAGAAAAATGGGTATCCTTGACGGTCTTTCCTGTCAGGGATGCCACATTTCCCGTCAGGGATACGTATCCTTGACGGCTTCCCGTCAAGGATACGCCGTCAGGAAAAGTCCCGTCAGGGAAGAAACATCCCTGACGGGGAGCCGTCAGTAATATATATTACTGACGGCAACAATATTGACGGCAAACGCCGTCAATGATAATTATGTACGTCTAACGGGGATACCGTCAGCGATGTTAAATACATCGCTAATGGGATTCCTGTCAGCGATACTTATCGCTGACGGGGATTACGTCAGCGATGTATATAACATCGCCGGCGTTAAACAACTAAAAAAAATTCTGCCATTTATCAGTTCCCTGTATATATTCCCTGTACATACAAATCTCCAAACGACATTTCTTGCACATTCCAAAACATCTCGAAATATATACAATCCAAATTTCACAAACATCTCTCATCCAATCAATTTTCACAAACATTCGTAATATGTACATTCAATTTTCACGATAAGTTCTAAATCCACAAAAATTTCCACAACAAACTATACATGCATATCATAAGTTCTAAATCCACAAAAATTTCTACAACAAACCATACACGCATATCATAAGTTCTAAATCCATAAAAATTTCCACAACAAACCATACACGCATATCATAATCTCCAATATAAAGATGTCCAATATACAAACACGAGTTTAGGATATAACTCACTAAGATAGGTCATCCTCTCTATCCATGTCATCGTCCGCGTTGCCACTGGCGGCTCCATCCCTACGACTCGTGCTCCCAATAGCATCATCTCCACTCTAACAACAAAATAATTTAAATTTAGAATCACATAATATTGTGTGTAATCATGTTTTACATATATAATAAGTATACCTGTCTGCTACTGTCTCCACTACTAGTAAATGCCTTTTGAGTGGCCAAAAAGTTCATAATCTGGCTTTGCACCCGAGTAGGAACACGCCTTCTACAAGATTTCATTATTTGTCTAGAAACCATCGCAAAAGTAGCAGTAGGGTGGATCACTCGCATAAGCTCCTCTTGAATGTCCTCCCACATCTCCTTGGGAATCTGACCATCTAACATATTCATCACAGAGGAAACAAGCTGCATCGCCTGCTAAGTGCAATCCTCCTGCGGCATGTAAGAGGGCCCCGAGGGCATAGTCGATGGTGTTGAAATCTGCGGAGGCTGGAATTGTGTAGACACCCTCTGAGCTCCTCCAACTCCCATCCACATGGTCCTCCCATTTTTTGGAAGTCCACAAACTAAATGGCTCACATTATAATTCTGCTCTCTAGTCAGGGGCTCCTGGCTCTGTGCAACAACCTCAGAATATGTGTTTTCCAGAGCTTCCTAAAAGACGAAAAAATAAATTTAAGAATTGGCCTTTCAAAAATAAAAGATATTTACCTGAACAAGTAAAATAAAAGTACATGTGAAGGGTGTTTTGTGTTCCAGAGCTTCCTAAAAGACAAAAAAAATAAATTTAAGAATTGACCTTTCAAAAATAAAAGATATATTTACCTGAACAAGTAAAAAAAAAAATGAAGTAGTTCACACATATAATTCATGTATGATAATTAAGATGACCAAAAGAAGAGTGCAAACAATAAATTCCCAACAAAAGAACATGCTAATAAGAGCTAAGATAATTAGTTAACCTGCATTTTCTTGGCCAATTCTAACTTTTGTTTATTATTCTCATCGTCATCGTATCCCTTCTTAAATTGAACCATCGTCCTCCTGTGCAGTTCTGGTAGCGGGATAAAGGGAGCGTTCTGAGATTTAAAAATATATTTATTAGTTTTATTTATCAAATATTCTAGGAAGCGGAGAGAATATATATAGAAGATTAAAAGACTTTATATCGTTGTCCTACAAAATTGATCCTCAATCTGGGCAAATGAAGTAGTCCCTGTATGATGATCATAATCTTTCTTCCATCGATTTAGTTTATTTCTCCGACATTTTTTCTTCAACATGAACAAAGAGAATTTTAGTAGAAGCTATAATATACAATGAAATATATCACTAGTTTCAGATAAATAACTTAATGATAATTAACTACTATACATATTTATCTGGTGCTCCTCTTGGCCCCACAATACTATAAGTGCAGCTAAGTGCTCAGGCTCAACCCTCTTATCTCGCTTGTATATCCTCTCCCAGTTGTGAGTGAAACAATCAACGCATTTCTTCTTTACCTCATGTCTCCACTCCCGAAGAGAATGCTTGAACTTTCCCATGTATCCAAATAAAAATTCCCACCCTACGGGATTGTCTTCGATGTTGAAATATCTCTAAAAATTAAAATATAGTTAAGCATGAACAATTGACAGAATTGAAAAATAATTGTGCTAAATAGAAGAATTTACCCAACAATCTCGATATATACTCTCCAGGACATGAAATGGCTGCTCCTCAGCCTCATAATAAGGATTCACATTATCACTCCTCCGTATCAAGCATCCAAGGTATGAGCTAAAGTTATTAGCCCATTGTCCGGTTAGAATTCTATTATGTCCCCATCTCACAATTGCTCGAAAACCATCCGGTGATAACTTTTTTTTTAAGTCACTTCCTTGACGTCCTTTTTTCTGGTAAAGTTTTTCTCCTACAAAGAAAAAAATAATAGATATATCAACACTTTTATTTAATCAATCTTAAGCTCTTAGAATTTACCAAAAATTCAATTTTATTTGTGGATACATTAAGTTTTCTATTTCATTTACAGGTATCATTGGGTTTGCATAAATCTATTCTAACCTTACAAATTCATGCTAACAAACATAATGAACACACATGTTCATTATGTTTCATTCTTATGCTCAATAAATAGATCCATAAATTTCATACCAGTTTCATTTGGAGTGTCAATAGGAGGACATGTTGCATTAGGGTAAACTAGTCTTAACCCTCCATTAATTGTGCTAAAGGGCTCTTTAAAACACAATCTCACATGTGGGTACCCAATTTTTCAAACAATACTTCCCAGCTCAATGTTTCTTCATCAACATAAAACAATCTGTCTTCCCACCACAATATCTTCACCTTGGTGACTACATAAAACTCCCTCCATGATGCAATATTATTTTAATACTCTCACCCATGGCACTAAAATCAATACCAGACACAAATAAATCATTATCGACAAATCACACTGCATAGTCCATAATGCAAAGTATGTGCGCAGAGTTCATTAAAAACACACCAAATACCAAAAATGTAAAAGATTGCAATTTTAATCAAAAGATTAGAACTTTAATCATCATCATCAAACACTATAACCATGTGTGCATTGTTCAATTTAACCAACAAAGCCCACATGTAAATTTTAACCCTAAAAACCCAAGAGCCTGAATTAACAATAAATGTTTTCAAAACAAGCATCAAACATTATTTAAAAATTGAGATTATGCAATCATACTAGTATTTTCCAAAATTATGCAATATTTTTTAGTGTAAAATTGAGTTCAATTTTATTTATCTCAGTTTGGGTAAACCCTAACCATATCAGCATTGGTTCTCACCAAATCCACCTCCTTCAAATACTAAATCATAATGCACTCCCAAATTAGCAGTTCGAGATAGGGTTATACTGTGTGGTAAAAAATTCTTCGCTGTAAAAATCAATATATATCGCACATCGCTGATGGGCTACCCGTCAGCGATGTTCGTTTCCAGTCAGCGATGTTTTATCCCTGACGGGATCAAAAACATCGCTGACGGCAACATCTCTGACGGTTTTTCCCGTCAGAGATATAAACATCGCTGACGGCTATTACCCGTCAGCGATGTTACCGTCAGCAATACCTAGTTTTCCACTAGTGTATCCTAGCAATGAGATATACTATGAGATATATGCAATGATATATAATTAACACAAGGGTAAACAATCTAAACTAGATAGTAGGTAATATAATTAACAAGCAATATACAAATGCGATATAAGATATGAACATAAAAATAAGTGCGCCAATGCAATGACAAACAAACGATATGATTACGGAGTTCGGTCTCCATGACCTACGTCTCCGCTCCTCACCTTGAGGAGATCTCCACTATCACAACCGGGTTTTCTACGTTCACCCGAATAACATTTACACCTCACAATACGGTTTTCTAGTTTACCGAAAACTCTACAACTTATACACTCTTGCAATCCCACTCTACACCCTCTCAATTGTTGAACTAGACGTATCTCCCTCAAGTGCTCGGATACAACCTCTCCCTAGGTTCGTCAACCGATGTCACTCCTCTTGGGACGATCCCCGACTCTTGCCACACACTCCTCTCGGTGTACAAGTGTATTACAAAGTGTATCTCATAATAAGGCACAATTAGAATAATTGTTTGTTCTCTAATATGAATGAGAACACAATAAAAGCTCACACTCAATTGTTACAACTCTCACCAACCCAAATATACAATGTATGCAAATACAATAAGCTCAAGTGGGTGTGTGTAAACAATGAGTAAAATCAAATCAACTAAACTCAATTGAAAATACTAGCTTAATGAAAATGATAAACAACAAAGAATTAATACAAAGCTAGTATAGAGTTTAGAAATTCTTCTCTAAAAAATAAGATGGAGAGATGGATTAAAATGAAGCCCAAAGAATGTAGATGATCTTCTCCACTTGTGTAAAACTTCTTCACAAACAAAACTCTTTTAAACAAACACTAAACAAACTTAAACCCTTGTTAAACTCTTGTTTAAAAACTTCTTGGATTACAATGAAGGATGAGAGCAAGGGGGTATTTATAGCCTCCCAAAATCTCAGCCAAAACCCCAAAGAAAAAGACCAAAAAACCCAAGAATCAGAAATCTGATTCTGTACCAAAACTAGCCATTAGAGTGAACGGCGATCGACCGTGGAAAACTCGCGGTCGACCGCGAGCCAGCTTTGAAACTCAGAAAACTTTTAGATACTTTGGCGGTCGACCGTGGGAAAATTTGAGCTGACGGTCGATCGTGACGATCGACCATGAAAGTTTCTGTTGGCTCCTCAGGCTAAAAACAAAGGCGCGGTCGACCGTGGCGGTCGACCGTGAACTGATATATGAAATTGACAGTTTGAAAGTAAAATACTGATTTTAAAACACTGTTTAAAAATATCAAATAAATTCAGAAAAATATAAAACTTTGGGGAATGATATAATAAATTCAGAAAAATATAAAACTTTGGGGAATGATTGTAGACATGATAATAAACATGCTACAAAGACTGGTTTGTTGGGGAATGATTGTAGACATGATAATAAACATGCTACAAAGACTGGTTTGCAAAAAGGACTTTCCAAATATAAAATATCATCATTTTGTAAGGAGGTCCAAAACATAGAAATGTAAACATATGAATTTTGATATTTTAGCTAAACCATGTTTTGAAACAATACAAAATAATTTTACAGATTTAATAGAAGATGTAAACTATTGTTATGAAGTCTATAAATAATGAATATAATATTTTCACAAATACAATAGAATATGATCTTCATTGTAGCTCAACTTGGTAAACTTGGATGAAGCTTATAATTGGATCTTTAACTTGATAGCAAGGCTTCACTCCACTATTCCACCAACCTCCATTAGATATGTTTGTGAAAGCTTGATTCCATCCATCCTCCAACATATTGTTTGTCTATAATAAATAACGAAATACAAACACTAGACAAACAATATTAGATATAAATTTTTTGTTAAATCATCATCAAAACAAGAAGGCCAACAATTGTACAGAAAAGTTTTTATTTGGGTTGTTGCTGTTAGCATCCTAGTGCCACTAGGAAAGAACCCTAGAGGGGGGTGAATAAGATTTATGCTAATCTAATATGATTTAATACCAAATAAAACTAATTAATAAATATCTTAGCAAATTAGATATGCAATAAGATATATATGCAAGGATAACCAATATAAACAAGGGTGAAACAAGATAAACAAATACAAACGATATAGTGGAATTAGACAAAAGAGAATGGCGATAGAGATAAACAAAATATAAGTGCACAAGCCAAACTCAAACACATAAGAAATGATCATGGAGTTCAGACCTTCTATCCTACGTCTCTGCTCCCCACTCCCGGGGAGAAATTCACTATCACAGCCGGATTTTCTACGCTCACCTGAATAACGTTTTTACCACACAATATCGGTTTTCAACGCTCACCGATGAACGTTCACAATCTCACAATGTAACTACACAAATCTCACCTCAAGTGTTGGCCTCTCACGTGTCTCCCTCAAGTGCTCAGAATTACGACCTACCCTCTAGGCATTACCACTGACCCCACTCCTCTTGGGACTGACCACGTCTCTCACCTCTACACCCCTCTTGGTGTATTTGTGCAATACAAAGTGAATCCTCACAATTAAGCTCTCGATACAATGATTGTTCTCTAAACAAGGTGGGAACTCAATTAAATCTAAGTCTAAGTTACAATCTCATAAATCCAAATATACTATGTATGAAAATACTAAAAGCTCAATATGGGTGTGTGTAACAAAGAGATAAATCAAAACTAAACTCAATATAATTCTAGCTAATAGAAATTATAATCAAAACAAATAAAGAGCTAGAAAAGAGTTTAGAAATTCTTCTCTAAAAACAAGATGGAGAGATGGATATTGAAGCTCAAACAATAAAGACGATCTTCTCCACTAGTGAAAACTTCTTCACAAACCAAACAAACACTAAAACAAACATAAAACCTTTAAACTCTTTTGTAAACTTGTATAAATAATTTTCCTAGTTTGGGTGGAGAGTTAAATGTAATGGGGTATTTATAACCTCACAACGAACAACAAAAAACCCAAAGAAAATGACCAAAAACCCATAAGAAAACAAAATTGGAAACTAGTCGTTACTGTGCAACGACTACTTCGACGGTCGACCGCAGCGCCATGGTCGATCGACCGCGAAAGGTTGAAAACCAGAGTAAAGTCTCTGGATAATTCACGGTCGACCGCCGCGACCACTCCGGTCGACCGCGGACAGATATATCAGATACATAGGTTTTGAAAATAGTTTTCTGACTTTTAAACTTGATTTAAAAATAGTAAACAAATTCATAAAAATGTAAAACTTTAGAAAATAATTATAAACATAAAAATGAACATGTTACAAAAAATAGTTTTCAAAAAGCATTTCCCATTTGAGAAATCTTATTATTTTTTAAAATAGTCCAAAACATAAAAATAAACATACTTGAAATTTAATGTTTTGACTAAACCATGTTTTGAAACTTTATAAAATGATTATAGACTTGATAAAAGATATAAACTATTATTGTTAAATCTATAAACCAAAAACATAATGTTTTATCAAAATACACATATTATGCAATAAAACATGATTTTATTGAATTAAATAAACTTGATATTGATGAAATCATATATAAGCATATAAACATGAAACAAGTATGTATTTTTCAATTATATTCACTTGTTCCGTATTTAAACTTGAAAACTATAAAACCAAAACATGTATAATAATCATAATCTTTTTTATTTATTTTATATACTATTTTTATTTATATTATTTTAACTATTGAGCGTGGATAGCGCTGGGTAAGCGAAGTAGGCGGGGTACGTTAGTAGGCGGTTAGGGTACTCGCGGTAGGTAGGTAGGAGTCCGTGAGTCAGTATACTAGCTATACTAGGGTCGATAGGTAGTACGAGTAGGTAGTACGGTACGCTAGTGAGTCTCGAGGCGTGATAGTATTCATACGGGGGATACGCCTGAGGCGTACGTACGCAGCATATACGTGGTAGGTAGGTCCGGAGGGTAGGTTATTAGTGAGGCGTAGTAGATTCATATATGAGAAAAAGGAATACTTCTTACCAAGCACAAAAAGTAATGCCCCTTGGTAGTGAGGTGTCACATGCGCCTCTCCACTCATTCAAATGCGGGCACCACATTCACATGGGTGTCGAGTGGATGGGATGTGACACCATTACTACTAAGCACAATTCTTGTACTTACCAATACTATATATACTATATATATATAGATATATCATTATATAATATATCATACTTATAGTTATAGTAGCGCGTACTACGGTACTAGACAGGTCTATCGAGTAGCCGGCGTTGGCGGTATACTATAGCATATATACCACCAGAGACGGTATGGCGTGCCATGTGATCATGTGACGCGCTGTGGAGCGTACTGGGCGTGACGGGGCACAGACTAAGTATCAAGACGGCCGGAGTAGTGCTTACCCAAGCAACTTGATCTTCAATGAGATCTTCTTGGTAAACTTGCGGTGAAGCTTGAACTTGGATCTCGACTTGAAATGTATTGCTTCATTCCACTATTCTGCTAATCTCTATTGGATATGATCGTGAAAGCTCTAGTCCATCCATCCTCCAACACATTATTTGTCTATAATAAATAGAAAAACAAAAATACTAGACAAATAACTGTAGGCATCGAAAATTGCCTATAGGTCTTCATGAACAGCTCAGTGTTAAGGAACGACGATGAATGTCACTATCCGGTCCACAGGAGTTCGATTGATGTCGATGAACGATTGAAGTGAATCGACGAACTATGTGAACTAACGAAGGTACGGGCTAATCGGGAGCCCCACGATGTTTACAAAAGGAACAATGCCCTTCGTGTCTCATTCATCGGAGCTGATAGAACTCCTTGTCGGCTTTCCAACGCACTTCGAATCACTCAAATCCGAGTTCGGACGAAGAATTTACAGCGGAAGCGGATGAATACACCTCAATGGAGTGTCTCGGACCAACGAGACACCCTACGGTGTCTCGGCTAAGGCCGAGACACCCTTGGGTGTCTCAGATCAAATGGAGACACCCTAGGGTGTCTCCAAGACAGATTTGGGCCTTTAAGTGTTTTTAACCACTCTGTTATCCCCTGAAGCCTATAAATACAAGCCTTAGGCCTCATTTTTTGGAGATCTGGAATTTTAGAGATTAGACGAAGCCCTGTCGGATTGAAGACTGAAGGTGCACGGATTTTAGAGAGGAGGAGGAGAGATCGGATCCAGTTCTTCAACGCAAGAGAGAGATTCATCAGATCTACAGTTTCCCAGATCCGTTCCTTAAGATTATTCCGTTGTGGTAATCTTAAGAAGAGTGATTATCTCGCTTCGCCGAGATAAGAGCTACGATTTCTCGATCCCTTCGCGGATAGACGAAGCTCTGCCTAATTTTTCAGCAATCAGATCTGATCGACGGTGGTCCACGGATAAACCCCGGCACAGGCAGATCTCTGCGTTTGTTTGATAAAGTTATAAACTTTTTTCTTTTCATTGTGTAAGGAGATCTTATAAAAAGATCAACTTTTTATTTCATTCGAGTTTATTGTAACGACTAAAATTGTAATAGATTCGATAGCAATGAAGAAATCAACTTTCACCGCAAACAAACTGGCGACAACAGTGGGAGCCAACAGCTTCGCTGCCGGAGCTGTCGTGCCGCAGCCGATGATCAAGATCCCGGTGCTCGAAGAGGTCGAATACGAGTTCGACCAGCAGAAGTTCGATGAGTATGTCTCCTCCTCATCCTCCAGATCTGCCTCTCCTTGCAGGTGCAGGAAGGCCTCCTCCTCCAGGAAGATCCGCTGGTCTTTAGATTTGAAGACCCAAGAAGACGATCTCTCCGCCGTCGCTGCTGTAGTTACACCTCGCAACGATCCGCCGACTTCAAAGAAACAGATCTCAACGTTCGTGACAACTCTCGAAAGTCAAGGAGTTTGCCGCGTTTGAAAGTGGCCAACACCAGTGTGTGACGAGAGGGCTCATCAAAGGCGGCCGGTCAATATCTCGCGCGTCAATTTGCCAAGGCTTTGGAGTCTGTTGAACGGGATCTGTTATGATACGGATCTGAAAACGGCAGAAGGCGCAAAGTGTTCCGTGCAACAATCTTTGGAAGCGGCTCCTCGCATCCACCTACTAATGAATGGGTTCGATGTCAAACGAACCGTTCAACTCTTAAGGAGCGCATCCATAAACTCGCGCACTGTTTAGCGGCCGCAGATGATTCTTGTAGCGGAAGGCAAATGATTGCAGAAGGAAAGGTGCCAAAAAACCACCAGTCTAAGCAAGTCTGGATGCCAAGGCCAAATCAGCCGCTAAGGCATAAAGCAGACGAGCGATGGCTCTCCGGCCTTCGTAACTCGCAGACCCTGTCCTCCAGGCACTTTCGTGAAGTTCTATGACAAGTGGGTCTCCCAAATCTAAGTCCCATTGAAGAATTGCATCGGTTCTCTGCCTGAGGATCGGAGAAAGCGCCTTTAAGGAAAGCTTTGAGCCGTTGAAGAGCTTCGAGCAACATCCAGACTGGGGGTCCGTACGGGACCGCTCCTACACAAATTAAATTTTACAAGCAGCCCGCTGGAGTGTACGTACTCCAGACCCTGCTCCCGCACTTCCGGTGAAGCTCTATGACAACGTGGGTCTCCCCAAAGCTAAAGTCCCATTGAAGAATCGCATCGGTTCTCTGCCTGAGGATCGAGGAAAAGCGCCTTTTAAGGAAAGCTTGAGACCGTTGAAGGAGCTTCGAGCAAACATCCGGACTGGGGGTCGTACGCGACCTCCTAACAAATTAATTTTTACAACAGCCCGCTTGGAGGTACGTGCAGAAAACCAGGAGCCTGTTAAGGTTTCACCCTCACAAGGGTGTGATTCCAAAAGTGTGACTCCTGTAGATGCCAACAAGGCAATGTTTGCTCAGAGGAAAACGCTTCAGACAGACGAACGCGTTATACATGAGAATCCATGTAAGCAGCCGATAGGTTACTCAGACCGCAACGTCGATGAATTGTACTATCAGGCTGGGGGTACGAATAAATCTCAAAAGAGAAGTACCTGGGAAGCGGACTCTCACTGTCCATGTATCAAAATTATCAGGACAGTATTATCAACGTGTAGCTGCCCCAAGACCGCTCCGCAGAGGTGCTGAGGATACGTGGCTCAACCGCAGTGATTTATAGCGTATTGATCCTGACCTTCTGGAGCGATATGATAGTTTTTCTACCCCTGAATCGACAGGGTCGAGTTCTCTCTCACCTAGGGAGAATGATACGGACATCCAGGCACGTACACGAGAGTTTCGACATGTTTATCAGCGCAGGAGACGTCGTATTTCAGCTTTGCATCAGATCCCTGCTATGTG
This sequence comes from Asparagus officinalis, assembly GCF_001876935.1. NCBI lineage: Eukaryota > Viridiplantae > Streptophyta > Magnoliopsida > Asparagales > Asparagaceae > Asparagus > Asparagus officinalis. The sequence continues at coordinate 39,332,180 of NC_033795.1, forward strand.
CACTACAACAAAATTGTTTTTTTATAGCGTTGAATGATAGCGTTTATGTTGTAAGTGCTATAGATAGTATGTGTCTTATTTTTTGATAGCGTTTGAAAATTTTTAAACGCTATGAGTACTTAGAGACTGAAAATTAAAACAGGCCCGTTGAAAACTATCTAAACCCTCAGTTCTTCCCCCCAAAATTTCATCCCCAAATTTCATTTCCCCGCCTAAATTCTCATACTCTGAAATAAAATCACCAATCGCCGCCTCAATTCATTCCCAAATTTCATGATTCAGAGGGACAACCGCTGCCCTCTCCATCCGCGCCGCTCTCGAGGACTTGGCGCCTCGCCTGCTTCCTTCACGCCGGTGACATTTTCGTCGTCTATCAGGTACGAAATCACCAAGACTCATCAAAACCCTAGATCGGGTATCGGATCTGATGTTTCTTGTTGTTTCTTTTGATCCAATGATTGTTGCAAAGATCTCAACGCGAATCTGTTGCTCGTGTCGTAGATGAGCTTGTAAGATCGATTCCTGGCATCGAAGTAAGGTTCTAGAGCGATTTCGTTCCTTAAATTGGGGTTTCTACCTTAAATTGGAGTATTTATTTCATAAGAATTTTGTAGAGATCGGTTGTTATCTTCCTTAATTTTTGATTGAGGAGGCACAGATCGTTTCTATTGACTTATGCCAATGGATTTTGTGTAAAATACTCTAATTATTGATTAAGTGTAAGCGTCGGTTTAACGTGAGACTATGGAAGGTGTTCACTGATTGCTTTAACTGTCTACCTGTGGCTGCTCTTATAGATGACAAAATAGTATGCATGCATGGCGGTCTTTCCCCAAATTTGTCAAACCTGGACCAGATTAAAAGCTTACCACGTCCTACCGATGTCCCTGATACTGGTTTGTTGTGTGACCTGCTTTGGTCCGATCCTGGTAGGGAAATTCAAGGATGGGGAATGAATGATAGAGGGGTTTCGTACACTTTTGGTGCTGATAAAGTTGCTGAGTTCCTGACAAAGCATGATCTGGATCTTGTCTGTCGTGCACATCAGGTTAAAAACTGTTCATACTTGTTTTGAACTTGTTGGGTAAGCCTGGGTCTTGTTTGACATTAATTTTTTTAAAAATTGTAGGTTGTGGAGGATGGTTATGAGTTCTTTGCAGATAGACAACTAGTCACTGTATTCTCAGCACCCAATTACTGTGGTGAATTTGATAATGCTGTTGCTATGATGAGTGTTGATGAAACCTTGATGTGCTCCTTTCAAATTCTATGCTATGATGAGTGTTGATGAAACCTTGATGTGCTCCTTTCAAATTCTAAAGCCTGCAGAAAAGAAGCCAAAATTTATGATGTCGATCAAATTCTAAAGCCTGCAGAAAAGAAGCCAAAATTTATGATGTCGACGAAAATATGATTATGATAAACTTTTGTCTTCTTACTCTTCCCAAGGTTAGATAACCTCTATGTACCTTTGGCTTTTAGCTCCTTACATTATTATGATGCAATGTGTTGCCTTTTTTTCTTTAAATTTCTCAATGTGTTGAGTTGTTATCATTATATGCTATATTCTCAAGAAATATTTGCCAAACTAGCTAAAAGCCCATTTTACTTGCCTTTCGCGGAAGGTGTATACTGTACCATGTTAAAAAGAGAAGTGTGAGGATGGTCAGTACTAAAAGATGTTATCACGCACAATTGTTTTTTTACCAATCTTCAACCTGTATATAGAATATACAGATGCAACTTATCCTGAGAATTTGGGGTAGGATTTATTTGTTATTTTTGGTGTAGAAAAATCCAAGTAATATCTCACCTTGTGCGAGGGGGATCATCTTTTTTGCGGTCAACTTTGTCTTGTAGTTATAGCAGGGAATCAGTGTTGCCAACTGATGTACCTCAAATAAACTGCCAATTTTCGATATCATGCTAGTCCCTATTAGTTCTATACCATATCCTCTATGGGAGTACTTGAATTCCTTTAGTATCACTAAGTGTGTGTGGCCCTCTAAACGGAAACATATAAGTTATGATTAAGTGTTGACATTTTCTTAGCATTCAAATAAAAAGTTCATCGTGCGATTGAATCATATTTATTGACACATGCCGTATATGCATCTTAATATATCATGCAAATAGTCAAGAACATTCAATATTTTAAACTCTACATTCCATGCTATCTCATGTGTTAATTGAACTCAAATGCCTGTCAATTGAACTTGGAGTGCCCAAACTCACATTCAAATGGAACTGTATGCCCAGTTCTTTGAATTTTAAACAACAGCAAAAATCCTAAAATCTTCCCATCATTAAAAAAAATTATTTTTCGTTGTTAGCAAGTGAAATTTTGCCTTAATTAAATCATGATTTCTTCTTGCTGATAAGTCTGTTATCTCTTACTCCACTTCACTGATGCCATCTTTAAAATCTGTATATTATAGTAGTATAGTATCTATTCCTTTCTTACAGGTTCTTGATGATGTGATATTATACTCGTGGTTGTTGATGGTGTTCTTGATTGGCGTGCTTTTTGTTAGTTAGTCTTACCAATTTTGCTTCAATAAAACTAGATATCACTTTTTCCAAACCACTCAATTCTTTAGCTTAGGCTGTAGATTATTCTCTTTTTCATCAGATTCACCTATGCTAGTTTAGAATATTGTATCAGGATCATATCTATTGTTTTGGTCACATGTTTGGAGAATAAAACATAGTTCAGAGAACAATGCAACTTCTGGGATAAGATTTGTTTGAATGGTTCTTGGACTGCTGTTACATCCCACTATTCACCTGTTTTATTGTTCAATCTATAGACTTGTTGAAGCATTTCTTTTATTTAGGGGATTAGGGGAGCCTCTTATTTTCTCTTTGAATCTGAATTGATTTGTATTGCTTGTCCAAGAACATGCGTTGCTAATCATGTGTTTTTCCATTTTGTTTTCTTTGGTGTTTTCACGGAATCTAACTTGATTTTCAATCAGTTTGCCTTATTTTGAAGATCCTAGTGTTTCTTCTTCTTCTTCTTCTTCTTCTTCTTCTTCTTTTGTGTGTGTGTGTGTCCTTTCAGCTTTACTATGTCTGTTTTTGGCTATGGTCAGTCTAGTTTTGTTATTTTTCTGTTGTCCTATGTGGTTGAAACCTTGTTTCCTACCAGATTTTGGCATTCACAATTTTTGTTCTTTTTTAAGCCAGTTCATGAAACTTTCATACCCGTAGGCATAATGAAATCTTATTCAGATATTAAATAGAAAAACTTGGTTTCTATCTGTACCATTCCCATACTACAGTGCATATAAGACTTGATACCAGCAAACATTTGTTTGTTTATACCGTCATATATTCTTTTTGGATCAAGTCGTCCAGTAGTTTATAAATGTGCAGCTGCATGTATTACGGTCAACCATTGGATATCGTCTTCATGAGCACAACATACAGAACAATACTCCATTGAAGTCTTTTCTCTCTAGATACTTATATTTAAATATGTCATACATTCATCATAAAATCCATATATCCTGTACAGGTTTGACAAATCTGCTGCTCTTGATGTGGAATTATTGATAATTGTTTGTTACAGTTCCCCTAATTAAAGAAAACAGATGGGACTGTTGTTTATATTTTGATTGTTGATTTCTGTTTTTAGTCCAGATCTTCATGGCTCTAGGATTTTTAATTATTGGTGCTGTTGTTTTCTGTTTTGTGTCCATATATTCATGGTTCTAAGATCTCATTATTGGTGTTGTTAATTTCTATTTTTGCAGCAGTACTAGTACTCAATTGCTGAAGATGATGAGTCTCCCAAGTCATATGTAATGCAGCAAAGTTAGTTTTTGTTGTTCTGTGTACTATGGTTAATTTTTTGTACTCCATGTTGGATTATCCAAAGACTAGTATTTGTTTTTTGGCACATTTGTATTGAACTTCTTGTATGCTACAACTTGGTTATGTATCAGTTTGAACCTTTAAATGAAATATTTGCTTTCATGGTTGTCATAATTGGAAGCTATTTCTAGTTTAACCTCAAAGATTTATAGGCACAACTGAAATGCTATAAGAAGTGAAAACAATTGCTGAAATGCTATTAAAAGAAGAAAGACAGCATTCGCTGAAACGCCATTGTAGTAACTCAAACGCTATCAAATGTAAGACAATAGTAGCGTTGAAATGCTATGAATGAAAACTAACTAATAGCGTTTTTCAACCGCTATGAAAGATATTTGTCATAGCAATATAGAAACGCTATTGAATACTCTTTTATAGCTACATAAAAACGCTATGGTTAGAAACTTTTTGATAGCGTTTGGGGAAACGCTATGTAAAGCCATAGACCTACTATAGCGGGTTCTGACACAGCGTTGATTAAAACGCTATGAAATGATACCATAGCGTTTTTCGGCCGCTATGGTAGATTTCAGGTGTTGTAGTGATCTCAACTTCAGCTAGAAACCGTTGGACATAATGATTACCAGGGTGTCCATGAAGGAATACATTCCGATGACGAACTCTCAGATTCTTATTCCGCAATCGCCTCTGACGATATAACGTCTAGCATAGGCGAAGCTCGGGAAGTGTTCATGACCAACACCGAGAAAATAACCAAAATCATTGAGGACGCTTTAGCCAAGCAGAAAGAAGCCTTTAAAATCGAGATTGAAATAGCTATGCAGGAGATGAGACAAATGCATGACCAACAAATCCGAACTTTGTCAAATCAGCTAGGTGAGTCCAGCCGTCGCAACACTGCTAACAAAGCAGGTAGCGATTCAGATGTGGATAAGGGGTGGCCCCACTAAAAATAACGACGCTGGGGGTAGACCCACCAATAATGATAACACTGGGGGTGGCCGCATTATTCCTCTCGAAAATTTTTCAAAACAGGATATAGACGAGGACGAAAAGATGAAGGATCTCGAGAGCAAAATTAATGCTTTAATGTCTGCTCAAGAAGTAAAGAAGACCGGCATTCCATGTCCTTACCCGAAAGAGTGGGATTCGATCCCGTATCCGGTGAAGTTCAACCTGATCAACTTCACGCCGTTCGACGGGAAGGGTTCCCCCACTCAGCACCTGATCTATTTCGAGTCCCATTTGGGAGTGATCTCTGGTAACGAGCCTCTGATGGTCCGGTCATTTGTTGGCACCCTTTGCGGGCCCGCCTTCGATTGGTACCGCCGTCTCAAGCCCGGAAGCATCAACAGCTGGGAGGACCTGGAAAGCATGTTTCTCGCTCATTTCTTCGATGATGACGCCGAAGTGTGGATCAGGACACTCTTCGATGAGAAACAAAAAGACGGAGAGTCGGTGGATACCTTCATCAAACTCTTTCGCAATCAGGCAATGAACTGCAAGGATCCCGTCACAGAGGAATTCGTCTTGCAAACCTGTCATAACAACTTGTCCATTAACATCTTGGACGTTATGGGAGTAGAGCCACTCAATACCTGGAGAGAGTTGAAGGCGCGCGGAGAGCAGGCCGAATGATTCTTTAGGAGGAGGAAGGTTGAAAGATGCCAACCGATGACTAACCCTCTGAATCCGAGTCTCATTTCCCATAATGAAGGGAAGACACCTACAACAGTTGTTGACGTTAATCATACGTCGCAACAACAATCCCGAAGACAGCAGAATAGTTCGGATCCGAGGCTCCAAAAAGAGTACTCATTCAAGGACGAAGACATTCTAGCCATCTTCGAGACCCTTCTTGAAAGCAACAAGATCAAGCTGCCGCCCATCACGAATCAGGAGGAAGCTGACAATACTGCGGATCCGAGGTACTGCGCGTACCACAGGAGGATCCTTCATCCCACCAAGGCTTGCTTTACTTTAAAGAATAGCATCCAAACCTTGGTTGAAGCCGGCGTCATAACGCTAGGATAAGCCAAATAAGAACGGCAATACTCCGAAGAGTATACGAGTATAAACTGCTTCTCAATCCTCTAATCGGTATATGAGGTTAAACTGCTCCCTCATACTCCAACAGGTATATGAGTCTAAATTGTTTCCTTTCTTTCACGGGAAGTTCCTGGAGAATGTTACGCTAATATTCTTAAGGATAACCCGGACATGTAACAGAGTACAAAGTCAGACCCAGTTCCAAGAAAGAAGCTGGGGGTGGATGATTCATGTAATAGGAAGTTCCCAGAAGAACGCTATATGTAATTTTCTTAGGGATAACCCGATAATTACAAACAAAATGATAAACACTAAACCTCCATTATGATTTGTACTCCCACTCTCACTGTCTACCTGGTCAAACCTTCCTATAGTTAGGGCCACAACCAAAGTCCCCTCTCGATTCCTTCCATGAACGAGAGGTCCACTTTCAAAAAATTAAGCAATCAAATCTATAAAAGTTAGGATTATTCCCAATCTCACTTAGTCAAACCTATAGATAGTTGAGACTAAGACCGAGTCATTCTTTTTCGATAAACGAAAGACTTCCATCTTTTCCTTTTTCAGCCAAACCTATAAAAGTTAGGGTCGAAATCGGAATTTCCCCTCAATAAATGAGGGACTCTTTTTGGATCAAATGACCAATCCTATAAAAGTTAGGGTCGTTTGAATCTTTCCGATTCTCGGAGTGGAGATCCCACTCTTAGTTTCATCATTTCGGATTCTGGGGGTGGAGAGCCCACCTTGAGTTTCCTTTCCAACTGGAGATGGAATATAAAATTCTTCCTCTTCAGTGCCGGGAGATAGAATATAAAATTCTTCCTCTTCCATTTTCCAGTCCGTCTTTACCCTGAGAAAAGACACAATTCCCAACTTCCAATCCGTGCACTTTGTGCACGGGGAATTTTATCTCAACTCCTAAATAGAGATAAGCCTACGCCTAACACGCGTTGCCGGTTTAGTCTTTCACCGATTGAAAAAGACACCAGAATCCAGTCTGGGGAATTTTATCCCGAAGCCTAAGCAGGGATAAGCCAACGCCTAACACGCGTTGCCGGTTTAGTCTTTCACCGATTGAAAAAGACACCAGAGTATAATTCTGGGGACTTTCATCCCGAATCCTAAGTAGGGATGAGTCAACGCCTAATACGCGTTGCCGGATGCCATATTCCCGTAAGAAATGGCGAAGTCTATGTATTCAAAATCATAGCATTAAGTCTAAGAGAAGCAATTCTCTTAGCACAACGTTACATGTGAAACGGGTTTTAATAATTCACATGCTAGCCCGATTCAAACGGTAATCGGTAAAGGCACGTCAAACCCGTTGATGGCTGGGGGTTTGCCAAAAATCCCAAAGCCTATGTCTAACACACATGGCCGGTTAGTCTTTGACCGTAAAAAGGACAAAAGACCACATATTCAACATTGTGGCAGGTTGTTATTAATAACACCATAATCCGTGCCTCACACGCACGGGGAATTTTATCCCGAAGCCTAAGCAGGGATAAGTCAACGCCTAACACGCGTTGCCGGTTTAGTCTTTTACCGATTGAAGAAGACACCAGAATCCGAGTCTGGGGATTTTTATCCTGAATCCTAAGTAAGGATAAGTCAGCGCCTAACACGCGTTGCCGGGTAGTCTATTCCCGTGAGAAAGACGAAGTCTACGTATTCAATATCGTAGCACTAAAAGGGTTAACTCTTTTAGCTTAACGTCACATGTGGAACGGACTTAAACATCCTGCAACCCCGACACTTGGGACCGCCATGCTCCAATACCTTAAGAGCTTAAACTGTGTATACTCCAGTAAACGTACGAGTATAAACTGTGTCAACGTACGACGTTCGAAACCCTAGGGTCAACGCCGGTCAACGCGTAACCCTAGGTCAACGCCAGTCAAAGTGTTGCGACCAAAAAGTCAATGTTCGACGTCCGAAACCCTAGGGTCAACGCCGGTCAACGGGTAACCCTAGGTCAATGCCAGTCAACGTGTTGCGACCAAAAAGTCAACGTACGACGGTTCGAAACCCTAGGGTCAACACCAGTCAACGTGTAACCCTAGGTCAATGCCAGTCAATGCGTTGCGACCAAAAAGTCAACGTTCGACGTTCGAAACCCTAGGGTCAACGTCGGTCAACACGTAACCCTAGGTCAACGCCAGTCAACGCGTTGCGACTAAAAAGTCAACGTTCGACGTTCGAAACCCAAGGGTCAACGCCGGTCAACGCGTAACCCTAGGTCAACGCCAGTCAACACGTTGCGACAAAAGTTAACATACGGTAATCTGAAGCCCTAATTCAGCACAATGTGACAGAGGTAGTCAGTTCAAAGTCAACTCAATGACACGAGCCAAACTTAACTCACTAGTGGTAGACTCGAGACTCCGACGATGGCCAGGAGATAAACGAAGCGCCGGATGAACCTCGGCTATTCGTCAAAGCATTGAATAGACCGAAAATCGAAGGAGCCAAGAGTTGAAGCTAACTATAGGTCCTTTACGCCGACTGAAGGCTAGACTAATCACATCCAAAGTATTCCAACCTCTTCTATAAAAGAAACGAGTTTGGAACGCTTTGGAGGGGGTATCTGTAGGCATCGAATATTACCTATAGGTCTTCACGAACAGCTCAGTGTTAAGGAACGACGATGAATGTCACTATCTGGTCCACAGGAGTTCGATTGATGTCGATGAACGATTGAAGTAAATCGACGAACTACGTGAACTAACGAAGGTACGGGCTAATCGGGAGCCCCGCGATGTTTACAAAAGGAACAATGCCCTTCATGTCTCATTCATTCTACAGATGATCCAACCATCGGAGCTGATAGAACTCCTTGTCGGCTTTCCAACACACTTCGAATCACTCAAATCCGAGTTCGAACGAAGGAATTATAGCGGAAATAGATAAATACACCATATGGAGTGTCTCGGACCAACGAGACACCCTTGGGTGTCTCGGCCAAGGCTGAGACACCCTAGGGTGTCTCGGCCCAAATCGAGACACCCTAGGGTGTCTCGGCCCAAACCGAGACACCCTAGGGTATCTCGGATCAATGGGAGACACCCTAGGGTGTCTCCGATCAAATGGAGACACCCTGGGGTGTCTCCAAGGCATAAACATAAAAATGAACATGTTACAAAAAATAGTTTTCAAAAAGCATTTCCCATTTGAGAAATCTTATCATTTTTTAAAATAGTCCAAAACATAAAAATAAACATACTTGAAATTTAATGTTCTGACTAAACCATGTTTTGAAACTTTATAAAATGATTATAGACTTGATAAAAGATATAAACTATTATTGTTAAATCTATAAACCAAAAACATAATGTTTTATCAAAATACACATATTATGCAATAAAACATGATTTTATTGAATTAAATAAACTTGATATTGATGAAATCATATATAAGCATATAAACATGAAACAAGTATGTATTTTTCAATTATATTCACTTGTTCCGTATTTAAACTTGAAAACTATAAAACCAAAACATGTAAATATATATAACTATATATATAACTATATATATATATATATATATATATATATATATATATATATATATATATATATATATATATATATATATATATATATATATATATATATATATATATATATATATATATATATATATATATATATATATATATATATATATATATATATATATATATATATATATATATATATATATATATATATATATATATATATATATATATATATATATATATATATATATTATATATATATATATATATACAAAAACGTGTATGTGTGCATGTGATATTGAGCTTGAAGTATCTAACACACATAATATAAAACCTAAACTATTTACCCAAGCAACTTGATCTTCAATGAGATCTTCTTGGTAAACTTGCGGTGAAGCTTGAACTTGGATCTCGACTTGAAATGTATTGCTTCATTCCACTATTCTGCTAATCTCTATTGGATATGACCGTGAAAGCTCTAGTCCATCCATCCTCCAACACATTATTTGTCTACAATAAATAGAAAAACACAAATACTAGACAAATAACTGTAGGCATCGAAAATTACCTATAGGTCTCCATGAACAGCTCAGTGTTAAGGAACGACAATGAATGTCACTATCCGGTCCACAGGAGTTCGATTGATGTCGATGAACGATTGAAGTGAATCGACGAACTACGTGAACTAACGAAGGTACGGGCTAATCGGGAGCCCCGTGATGTTTACAAAAGAAACAATGCCCTTTGTGTCTCATTCATCGGAGCTGATAGAACTCCTTGTCGGCTTTATAACGCACTTCGAATCACTTAAATCCGAGTTCGGACGAAGAATTTACAGCGGAAGCGGATGAATACACCTCAATGGAGTGTCTCGGACCAACAAGATACCCTACGGTGTCTCGGCTAAGGCCGAGACACACTTGGGTGTCTCGGATCAAATGGAGACACCCTAGGGTGTCTCCAAGGCAGATTTGGGTCTTTAAGTGTTTTTAACCGCTCCGTTATCCCCTGAAGCCTATAAATACAAGCCTTAGGCCTCATTTTTTGGATATCTGGAATTTTGGAGATTAGGTGAAGCCCTGCCGGATTGAAGACTGAAGGTGCACGGATTTTAGAGAGGAGGAGGAGAGATCGGATCCAGTTCTTCAACGCAAGAGAGAGAGATTCGTCAGATCTACAGTTTCCCGGATCCGTTCCTTAGGATCGCTTCGCCGAGATAAGAGCTACGATTTCTCGATCCCTTCGCGGATAGACGAAGCTCTGCCTAATTTTTCAGTAATCAGATCTGATCGACGGTGGTCCACGGATAAACCCCGGCACAGGCAAAGATCCCACGCAAACAGAAGACCGATAAACGATCTCTGTATTTGTTTGATAAAGTTGTAAACTTTTTTCTTTCATTGTGTAAGGAGATCTTATAAAAAGATCAACTTTTTATTTCATTCGAGTTTATTCTAACGACTAAAGTTATAATAGATTCGATAGCAATGAAGAAATCAACTTTCACCGCAAACAATAACATTAGTAGTAAATTGTTTATTAAACATCATCAAAACAAAAAGTCCAACAATTGCTATTTCTTCAAGAGTAGATAACTTGAGTAAGATTTTTTTTCTTATAAGCGGTTGTTTGGTTGGTTTACCAAAAACACTTGAAACCTATTTCATGACTTGAAAACAACTTCGCAGGTTTTGGGGAGAAAATGGGTTTCATGAAAAAACAAATGTGACAAAGAAATTTAAGGACTCTTTTACATAAATTATCAAAGCAATCAAATATAGAAAATTTAAACCTTTCTTATCCTGAGATTTATAAAGGTGATGTAGCAAGCATAAAAAATAATTTGATTTTTTTATAATGCACACCAGACAACACATAAATGAAATACAAAATATAGACAAAGATAATTTTCATACAAAATTTGAAATTCAAATAAAATGTCTTAAGCATAAAAAATAAGTTTTTTTTTCTCTTTTTTGAATAACTTGATGTATTGAGGCTTCATGATACCTATCCTCTCATCTTTATATCATCAATTGTAATAGTCTAGAGATGTTCAGATCATTGATGGGGTCATCGACCATCGATGGTCGAGAGCCACTAACGATGGTTTGACAACTGATTCAATTTTTTCAGCTTCTAATCTTAACAGTCCTTGCATATGAGCATCTAATCCTCTCCTATATTTCGAGGCATAGT